>NC_056747.1:269456931-269519431 GCF_019279795.1 Protopterus annectens | reverse complement strand
AAATTGAGAGGAAAGTAAACACCCTGAATGCCTCATGCTGTATGCATGCTTTGCACAAATGTTAACAGAATGTAACTGTAATAGTAAAACAGGTAAATCTTAAAGGAAGTGGCGGGAGCTAAGCAACATAATCCAGAAGACTGCAATGTTAATCTGTTTGTTCTGTTTGCCATCAGTTTTCCTTGCAGTGGTCAAAGCACACTTTTTCGACTAATCATTTTTCTACAGGTAAACTCCAAAAAATCATGGGTCAAACCCCCTCTCTCCATTTTTTATTTTTTATTTTTTTGTCGGAGGGTAGGTCCACCTGCATACCCATGTAGGGGTTACCCCACAGTCACACCATAGTGAAGAAAAGGGCAAAAACTCTTTAAAATGCATCACCATCTAGCACCATTGAACACATTGTGCCAATGCTCACTGTGACTAATTTTCACACTCCTGCGCCACAAAAAACATACCTCAAGGAAAATGTAAATATGCAGTTTACCACCTTAATTTCTTTTGTCTTCAGAAGAAATAACAGCACTTTATTTTTACAGGTTTTTTTCTACTGGACATTTTTTTCTTCAATTTGCTTTGCATTTATTTGTTTCTTGTCTTGTACTGCGTGTAGAATAAATGTATAATATTTTCAAGAAGAAAATGTTCATATTATAATTGTTCATAAATACCTTCTAAGTATTTGTGCTATACAAACCAAATCATATTACTCCATTTGCTTAGCTGAGATTTTCTTCTTAGTCTGTTCTAGAATTACCATTTAATACCAGCTCTGTAATGTATTTCTTCAAGATTCTACAGCAAGTCTGCATGCTTGCTAAAATGTGCTGCTGGCACTGCAGCTTGATGCTACGCTGCACAGTGTTGCATGTTGCTACTGCTGTTCCTTGTTTATAGGAACTATTTGATGCTCCCTGCTTGGGTGTATCACCTTGCACACTACTGTTTCTGTTTTTGTTTTTAATTTTTTATAATTTTTTCCCTTCCAACAGATCCATTGCTCAACTTGTTGCTGTTGAAATATTTCCTTGGTGCTCCCAGACCAGTTCATAGCATAATAAAAAGGCTTGCAGTAAATTACTTTTCAGACCACATCATGGTTGTGATGCTCAGTGGAAGATGACTTAACATTTGCCTGATTGTGAGGGTCTTGTGCAACTTGAGCACATCCATATCTGTGTTCTAACAGAGACTTGATTTCTGTGTAAAGGCAGCATTCCCTATCTCACCATGTTTCAACACCTGTGATACATCCAGACCTGGTAGAAGCTGCAGGGGGGTGTCAATATTTCTCAATTAATTTTAGACAGATTCCCCATGACCCACAAACAGAATGTAATGAGCTCCAAATTATCTAAACAAGTCATCAGTTCATAAACTGTTTTAATTTCAGTAAGTCTTTTGGATTTCTACCATGATGGGAATGAACCACATTCCTAAGTCAGAGTGTGATTAAAGTTCACAAATTTAGTATTGTTTCAGTCTTTGTTTGCCAAAAGTGCTTCTTGTAGCTCCTGCAGTGTGCTCAGAATAAACTCCTCCTGTAATTTATATGGAGTTATATGTATTGGTAACATAAAGTATGACTGTAAATTATTTTGTTTATTAGACCTGTTGCTTCTACTAGTGTTGGAACTGTATGAGTATCGTTCTTTCACTTTGCCCTCATTTCTGCCTGTAGATCCTGGTCTTTTGTGACTTTATGTCCCTCTGTATGTAAGACATTAATCACCGGGTGTAACAATTTCACTGATCAATGCTACTTCTGTCTTCTTTTCATGAACTGCTATATCTCATTTTCTCACACCTATTTTTGCAGTGTTGGTAATGGGTGATCCCATGTGATATAAACTTCATAATTCTGTATAATACTTTGTGGTTCATGTTTCCGATCATTCTCAACTACTTCAGTATTGAAGTGTTTGCACAGTTCTCAATGCAGCAGTCTTGCCACATTATTGTGCCTTTCAATATATAGGCCCTCTGCCATGAGTGTGCATCTCCCAGAATCAAGATGTGCAACTGTTTCCAGTTCTTTTATACAGAGCCTGCATTTGCTTGTTTCTTGACTTTGTAAACCAATGTGGATGTAGTCCACTATCCTGGGCCTCCATTATTAATCTTTCATCTTTTTGTTTTGTTTCATTTCGCCTCTCCTTAACCATTTCTGCATCAAATCCTGATCAACATGAGGAGATCTCTGTACTTACCACAATATTTTTCCCTTTTCCACAGGTCTTTCTTTTTCATTTGATCCTTGTCTGTATGTTCTTTCTTTTGTTTTTTTAGCACATTCAGTTGCTGTCTGATTTTTATCTACTTCTGGTTTGATTTATATTCCCACTTGACATCAAAATGTTCTTTGCATTTGCTCTTTATATTGTTAATTTGTCTCTATTTGTATGTATCTGTATGTTTTTTGGGGGGCTTTTCCTCTCGGGTCTCCACTGAAAATGGGTAATTACTTACCTAGTTGGACTAACCCGGTTAACAAATGTGAAATAAATAAATAAATAAATGCTTTTGCTAAAGTAAGCAGAGAGGTCATATTAGACTTTTTCTCATCATAATTTAAAACTTTCATTATGTTTGGATCTGGTGAGGTGAGCTGATATGTATGTAGTCACACAACTGCAGATCTACATACATGTAATCAGTTTTGAGTAGGCCCATACCTCCTTTAGAACAAGGAATATATAATCTTGGTATACACTGATTTTTATATTTGATAAGCATGAAGTATTTTTTTTGTTTTGCTGATTCACTAACTTTTAAGGCCAGTCACTCACCCCAAAACTGTAAGTCAGAACTGGAAAAAGCAGTAGCTTGAACTTTATTTCAGTATGTCAAGACAGTTTTCAGTATTAGTTTTAGTCTTTTGAATTATTTATTACTGAGTTTTTATTTGCATTTGTTCAAGTTTTATTAACAATAGTTCATCAGTTCCCAAATATTTATACCCTCCCTCCTGCTCAGGTTCCTTTATATCACATTCCTGTCCCAGACTGATATTTTCTTGGTGCTGCAGCTTTCCTGCTTTAAATGTTGCTTTTGAACATTTATCAAGACCAAGTGACATTCTTATATCATCTGAGAAAGTTTTAACCACTTGCAGAAGTGCTTTGATCTGATGGAATATAGTTTTAAGTCATCTATAAAATGTAGATAAGAACTCTTTACATTTCTGGGAAACAAGTTGTAACTATGGCCTAATCTGTTAAATGAGCAGTTTGCTGGATTAAGGGCAAGGCAGAACAGTAGCAGTGACAGAGAATCACCCTGGAGTATTTCTCTTTGAATTTTTATCTGTGGGATAATTTTACCTTTGTCATGTCTTAACTACAAATTAGTTTACCACTAAACGCATTACTGATATACCTGCAAAACATTTAGTGCCAGCTTCCCTCTAAAAACAATCACTCAAGTTCCACAAATCCCCAATTCCATTGCTCCCCCAAGATTATAATGGCACATAACCTAACTTCACTCTCTAAAAGTCAAACTAACATTTCCATGGACTCCAAAATTATAACTGGTTGATTAATCAGTAGCACCAAACACACAGTCTCTGAACCTCTTCAAAAACTGCTCATCTTAAGCATAGCCACAGGATATGCTCTTGAGATATGTAAAACAGCTATTGTTATGCCGCTTTATAAAAGAAGTCCTACCTCATATCCCAGAAAATATAGACCCATCAACCCAACAAACCTAATGCAAGACATCAAAATGCTGTATGTGATTTCTTAATCTAACATTGTCATGCTTTAGACCTACAATGGCAATATTTTGCTAAAGAGTGTTCAAGTCTACTTAATTTAGTAAATTTATTTGAGAAAGCAACAGAATCTGTAGATTTCAGTAGTGCCATAATTTAATAGTTCACCTCTTATATTTCCACAACTCAGGCTGGATTTAAAACTGGTCATTGTGGATCAGTGCTGTACCCTGGTAAACTAAGTTAAATAATTAGATCTTAGTTACTACAACATGTAAGTATTTGATCACACATGATTGAAAGTAACAATACCTATATAAAAAAATTAATTGACATATATTGTTTTTGTAGAAAAGCTGCCCCCACACTGCTGTGGAGGAGAAACACCTTGAAAAGTTTTTTTTCTGTTGGCTGTCACAAAATATAGGAAACTTGATCAAGGACAAAATTCAAAATCTCGAACCGGCATAGATGACCAACACTACTACCCGCCCAAACAAAATAAATAAACCACATACATACACTAACCAAAACCCTACTTCTAACTCTAAAGTAAAGCTTGCATATACCACCATGTATCCACTTACCTTAACCCGCACCCTAACCCTAAGGTCCATAACTATCGCACACTTACCTTACGGAGCTATACAGGAGAAGGGCCAACTATGCCGTTTCAAGATTTTGAATGTCACGGTTTAGGGCATTCAGTGTATTCGCAGTTCACGCAATATGTGTTGATGTTTACATATTCGCTGAAACGGGCTTTCACGGTTATGATATAGACCCCCCCAGGACAGATCCCTGGGGAACACCACTAGTGACAGATCTGCTATCGGAGGTAGTGGCACCTTGTGGGTCAAAAAAACCGTTAGAAAATAACCCTTATAGTTGATCCAGTAGTCAGGAACTTAGGGACACAAAGATCATTATGTGTCTACAGCGATGAGAAAATAATTCTATGTTGTGCAACTTATAAACAAAGGTATGGCATCTAAGTCCAAGGAAGTCATTGTTCCACTGTATTAGGCATTCATCAGGCCTATCACTGAGTACAATGCCCCTTTGGTATGTACCTAACCAAGCATATCCAACAACTGGAACATCCACAGATGTTCCTCACTAAAAGAATACAGGGCATAAGTAATATGTCCTATGGAGATATCCTCAAGGCCCTATCTCTGTATTCTGTCTCCTACAGGCTTTTGAGGGCAGATCTATGCCTGGCATACAGGGCATTGTCAGACCCCACTCTGATGGACCTCCTGCATAGCCACAAAGCAAACAGTACCATAATTACCTGTTTTAAAGACTTAAACCTTGCCTGTGATATAAATAGGACCTGCTAGAGAGATAGGAATGTATCCCAGAGACTAACCCATCTAGGGAACAGGCTCCCCATCCATGTGAAGCAAAGTTGCTCCCCAATCTAATTCAAGTGCAACTTGGACAACTGGATGGCAAACCAGAAATTCATCCCTGGTTTGGCACCTATGTCTCTGATACAAACAGGTAACCTGTAAATGGTTCATCTCCCAGGCCCATGCTTACACTTATCAAGGGTATTAGAACTTGTCAGAGATTTGGGATGCATGGCTAGGTTTAAAAAGGCCCTTGTGGTCGTTAGCCTAGTAAATACCTATGAACCTATGAGCAAGGGTCAGTACTAAAGGACCACATTGTGTGTGTGTGTGTGTGCGTGTGTGCGTGCGTGTGTGCGCGTGTGCGTGTGTGTGTGTGTGTGTGTGTGTGTGTGTGTGTGTGTGTGTGTGTGTGTGTGTGTGTGTGTGTGTTAGGCTTTACAAGAGTAAAATGTATTTTACCTTTGTCCAATTTTCATTGAATAAAGTATTTAAGAAAAGGTACGTGAAACGGGAGAACCATACATGCAAATGTACAAAGTAAGCTATACTTGGTATATATTTTGCAGTACAAATAAATAATGACCTACTTAACCTTTAGGAAAAGAAGCTCTTCAGATTTATGTGGAATAATGTGTGAAAATGAATCACATCTAATCTTCTAGGGTATGGAAGTAATAGAGTCTGCACTAATTGCAAATTAAGGATTAACTGTACTATGTAAAGTTCCTATACTCAAGAATAATATCTGCCATGCTATTTATTTTGTATGATTTCTCCCATTTTTAGAAATTATGTGACCATGGAGTTAATATGTATAAGTCCCACATTCGGATTGCTTACTTTTGAGCTTCTTTGAAGTTTGGATCTGAGAAGTTTAACTCAGTGAGATGAGTCCTTGGGAAGTTAGACCTTGGGAATTAGTAGATGAAGTAATAATCCTTCTCCATTCTTATAATGGAGAAACTAAAACATAATTGAATAAATGACATCAGTCAAGATACATGATAGGCAGAGTTAAAGGTCTTGGCAAGGTCCCATATTTCAGAAAAGGAAATTGTTAATAAGGTATTCCTTCAGAAGGCTACCAATACTTGATATTACATATATTATTTTGCCTGCACCTAGTTCAGAATCTGTTGAAATGAAAAAAAAGGACTGTAACTAGTGTGAACATGAAAATGTGTTGTGGTTAGCCTGTATGGCTGGAAGGAGGTTGCACTCAGAGAGCATATGAAATTATTCCACTGATAAGGATAAACCTGCTGTATTGAGTATACCTGCAGACCGTACAAACAAAAGGAATCCATAGCTTTATGGAGACCACAGAAAGGAGAGTCACTGTGATGAGTGCAGCATGAGAAAATAATGCAATCAAAGGATGAAGGCTCAATGCATAATCACTTTTTTTGAGGCCATAAGACAAAGAAGATTTTACTTGTTGAGTAACCTTATCATAAGGAGTTTGAAGGCAGAAGAAATTAAGGAGGACTGTAAGAGAGGGAGAAGTTATATGTGGTAGACTGAACTGGTAAGATTGAGGTTTGCTTTAAACCAGTAAAGTTTTACAGAGACCTGTTGTGCTGCAGACCAATTTATATGTGTAAATAATTGAGTGAAGATTATATGAGGGGGCCTGAGGCCAGTTTGGAACAGGAAGAAAATGCAGAAGGAAGAGTCAGGTACGACGTGGCCATAAATCTAACAATCAAAGAGTATCAAGGGTGCATTACATTTTTTATCAATGTTTTGATATGGATATTGCATTTTATTTTCAAAAAATTACCATAAAAATACTTGTTGATTCAGATAAACTGCAATTTATAATTACCAAGTTAAGCATGTATTTCTGTAATTTGAGTGTAAACAGCGCACACATCCTTCTTAAAAAAAAGCTATTCATATAAAAATGGAGAACAGCATATTCTTGTTTACTTTAAAAAATTACTTTTTCTTTAAGCTGAAGATCATGCATACTTTTTCTTCGATACTTTTACTTAATATTGCAATACTGCATTGCTGCAAGGACTGTCAGTAACCAAAATTAACCCTCTTGTAACGCCAGAAAGTTGAATAACCAGCTATGCTGTGGACCCTCCTGCATTTCTGCAGCCAGAAGTTGGCATTTGGACTGAAGAATCCATTTAATTTGAGGCACAACTACAGTGCACACCTTATAAGTATCCCTGCATCATGAAATAATGTCAGAGCTATAACCCTGTGCACTAACACGTCTAAACTGATTTAAGCAGAAACAAAGAAGGGTAGGGTAAAACAGCAACACAGCGCCATATTTGTAATCTTACTGTCAGTATAGATAGCACTTTAAAAACTCCTTTCTTAGATACATTGGATTACATATTGGAATCCTTTTACTGATGAAATTGTGACGTGATTCATTAGCAGAACAGATGCTAAACTGTTACCTGCAGGCTTATAACCCATGAAACTTTATTGGTAGGTGGATAATATAAATTTATTTTGGGTTTCCTGATTTTTTTCCCCTGTAAAGTTCACCACAACAGCCTTTACCATATTTTAACTAGGTATTCTGTAAAACAGTTCTTAATGAGATTTTTTTGTGTTTTGGTAAGACAGGGCAAACTTTACTTCATAACATTCTCAGGGGTGTCCTGTGCTCAAACGGCGATCTTCATTTGAGATGAGTATGTGAACAGAGCAGAGACTCTGGAAAATACATAAGCTGATTTGTTTTACATTAATCTACTGTCTGGGTATGTAAATGTACCTATTACATCTATTTTAGCTCTTTTTGTAAAGAAATAACACTGGTGTAAGGTGTATTATGCTAGCTTTCTGCATCTTACCATCTCTTGTCGGTCGATTCCTCAGTGTAACTTATGATTATTTCTTATGTAAATATGTACATGGTATCATTGGTCTGTTGTAGTCTACAGCTGCTTCTGTATTATTCTGAGTATAACCTACTGCAAATTCCTGAATATTGATATTATGATCTATGTTTTTCCTCTTAGTTGTCACTGTATGCACATTTGGCCGTTTCTTTTATGGCTGAGCCTGTAATTGTTCATTTTATGGCCAGTGTTTTATCTTGGTAAAATTAAAAAAAAGAGTCAAATAAAAAAATATTGTATTATTGCTGATACATGCACTTAAGCAACCTGTTGTAAAGAGAAACAAGACATTGTGTAAATAGGCTAGGTGCAGTAAAATAAGTCCCTTACAAATATATCTTGGAAGCAGGAGGAAGTGAGATGATTTGCTCAGGGTAACAGGCTGCATAGTACATATTTAGATTCAAACCTACATCTCCAGCTTTCAGCTCACTGGCCTCAAAAAATATTATCTTCTAAGCCATTCAATTATGCTAACAAGAATTTGATTTTTGCAAACGCATTTCTAAGTGAAAATAATAAATGAATTGAAAAAAAATGTAGCACGCAAACTTAAAAAATGGGAAAAAAACATGAAAGCGAAGAGTTTAAAACACACACAAACACAATCATCATTATAGATTTCATGTTATGGTTTCTTCTGCAGCCTGTATTTCTCGTTGTATATATTTGCACAGATTACTCATCCATGTGAAACTGTTGAAATCTTTCATTAGCTTTACATAATTAAAGACAGTTGTAATGAATCCCATAAATCTGATATTGACAGTAAGAGAGCTCAGTTCATTTAACTATGTGGACCAAAATTGGGAACTGAAATAATTAGAAGAATACAGAAAGCATAGTTAACAGGCAAATACCCCCTTTAGCTGAAACTAAATTCCTTTTTGTGTTTGTGCACACATATTTAATTAATATTTATGTATGGAACAAGCTTTTTTCATTTCTTTTCCTGCTAGTCTGCCAGCAAAAAGCACTTTAAATACCAAGAAGCATGCTTTATGGTAGAAGAGAGCATGCTTTGATGTATGTCCATTTCAGACAACGAAACCCAGTACTGAGGAAATGTAGTTTTACAGCCTTATTACCTTCATTGTAATTTACATCGCTTTTTACATAGAAAAGTGTATATTACTTGTTACTTTTATATATTAGATCCGAAGAAGATCTGACAAGAGAAAAACTGATCATCTTTTGTTTTTACTTAATAAACCATGTGTTAAATAAGCAATACCAGTTTGAATCATGTTTTCTTGTTTTTAATAAGAATGCAAGGTGATCTTTAACAAAGATCTTACATAAGTATTTATGGCAACAGTCTATTTTAGCACATCATATGGTGATATCATTCCTGTACAACCAGTTTTCCCTTTTGCTTGGTTACTTTCCATTTTGCATGGCAGTAAGAGAGTTGTATACACTCATCTCATCCTAGCATGTACAGAAACAGCTGAGTGAGAGAGTGCATGCTGCTGTGGGTAACCATGATGGTTTTTGCAGTGTAATGAATCAACACAATAGTGTGTGTATATTTTATGTGCGTGTATGTGTGTGTCTGTGCCTGTGTCCATGCCCGGCTGTGAATTACCATGATAGTACTATGAATTTCCATGACATTGTGTGCAATGTCATGAGTTACTATAATACTTTGTGTACATAACTATAAATTACCATGATAGTAGGTAGATTGCAATGAATCACCATGACAAAATGTGCACTGCTGTGAATCTCCATGATGAAGTCTTTACTGGCATGATTAAATGTGATGGTATATACAGTTCTCTGAATAACCAATGATAGTGTGAATTTTTACTGCTGTTTTAAGAAATCTGCTTGGCCTCGTGGTTTTCTTCTATGTGGCAGATAGACACTTACATTACCTAGGTTGTTGTCACTGCTGGCGACTCCCTCTGGTTTAGGAAAGTAAATCTATTTTTTGTCTGTGAGCTGCTTAAACTGATAGAGCTGCTTGCTATTTTACCTGCTCCATTTTGTTTTCTTTTTAACAAATCAGCTTGGCTTGGTGTTTTTTGTTCTGTGTGTCAAACAGACACCTAAATTACCTAGGCTGCACATTTCACGTGTTTTTTACATTGGTTAATTTGTTTCTTGTGTGATACTTAAATATACAGAGAATATCTGTGTCTTTGTCTTTTCTGATAGACTCAAGGCCTGCAAAAAAACTACAAGCACTGTTGGTGACTCCCTGCTGGTAAATTTAGCTTTATAAGCTCCTCCCTTTCTACACTGCTGGTTATAGCTTTAATTGTTTATTTGCCATTCATTCTGCTTATTTTTTAAAGGGAATTTTTGCCTCGTCTGTTCTACTGATTTACTCACTCTGAATTCATTATTTAGCTATCTGTTGGATAAAGTATGGTATTTTTACACTATAGCAAGCTCTTTTCTATGTTTTTACATAAAGAGAACAATGGATTTTCCATCTAGTGGCAGTGGGTCATAGCCTGGTCTATATAGGTTGGGAAAACAGACCAGAGATTCCTGCATGTAGTTTTTTTATTGTCTTATTAATCAGTTTACCTTGTTTTAGTGCCTTTATAAATTCTACACAGTTGAGTGGCTGTTGGCTCATTTCTACAAAACAAAGTAGTTTTACTGTTTAAAGTACACTGCCGTTATCTTGCATTACTTATTGCCTGTCCTTAAATTTGTTTGTGCTAGCATTTCACTCCAGACATTTATTACCGTGGTTTACATTAGGAGGACTGGGATTATTCATCTAGTGGCAGTAGGGATTTACCTGGTCTGTCTGAGTTAGGGGGCACACAGAAGGGCTCTAAGTGTAGTTGTTTTATTAGCCAGAGGGCTCAGTAGTCGGTTGTCTATATTTCCAGTGCTGGAATGAATTTGGCACATTTGCATGGAGCTGCTCGCTGTGCCAGTGCCCTGTATAGATACAAACATCTGGAAACATTATTTCTTTTTGATTTTACCTTGAAAGTTTAGTGTGCTATTTATTTTTTAATTTTTTATTTTTTTCTGTACTTCTTTAAAGTTTAAAGTTGCAATTTCAAGCTGCTAGAAGGGCTGCTGTTCTGCACTGAAATATAGTGTATCTAGTGCTTCTTAGTTAGTATTAGGCATCTGTTTGAGGTTCCTTAATACCTGGGCTCCAAACCAGTCATTTTACATTAAAAGGGTCAAAGCTTGCACTCTTGTAGCAGAAGAGGGTCAATTTCACCTACCTGAACTGGGAATTACTGCTGGAAAGCTCATTGTGTGCTTACCTGATTGGCCTTATGGCATAGTTAATGTAGAACTTGTTTTTTTCTGATCGTATATAAGCTTTGCATTTGCAAGAAGCTACTCTTCATGCAGGGGTGGTTACTGGTGCCTTGTATATCTGCAATCATCAGAAGATGACATTTCTATATGAAAACTACCTGGGAACTCATTAGTCTAAATAAATGATCAGGGAAGCAGTCAAGTCTCTGAAAGTAGACTTTAAGGTAGAAATAGCCTCCAAACTAAGGATAACCATAAGGCATTTTTCAGTTATGTCTGCAATCTTAAGGACAACACCCAACAATGTGTGGCGTTAGTTGTAGATGGCATAACCTATACTCAGCTGGAAGATGTAGCAAATCTGCTGGCCATCACGTTCACAAATTCAACTCAAATTTCCCCACCCCATCACCTCCAGTTCTCCCCCAAGAAATACCCTCTGTCACTCCACTGCCAAGTATCACCAAAGAACAGGCTGCCACTGCACTCTCTAAAGCTAAAAACATAGCTTCGGTGATGCCTGATGCTATACCATGTTGCCTGTTAAACAGCTTAAATCAGGACTTATCAGACCCTTTAGGATCTTTATTTAATAACAGACTTTGGACTGGCTTTGTCACAATAGAGTGGAGTACAGCAACAGCAATCCCTCTGCGTAAAGGGGGACCATCTACTGACCTGGGAAATTAAAGACCCATAAGTTTGACTAGTCTTATATGTAAGACTATGAAGAAAGTAATCATGGACCTGAAAAATAATGACATAGAAAACCTGCAAACACTGGACCATAACCAGTTCGGCTTTGTCAAGGGCGGGTCATGCCTACTGAATCTGATGGATTTCTTTGAGAAATTCACTAAGGGCATGGATGAGGGTAAAACAATACATGCCATCTACCTTGGCCTAGCCGAGGCATTTGACACAGTTTCCCACTCAGGTATTACAAATAAACTCACAAAAACTGAGCCTAAATCCCTATGTCACCAGATGGATAGCCAGTTTGTTCATGGACAGGACACGTGGTTAAAGTGGGTGAATCCAGATCGAACAAGAGGCTACTTAATAGTGGTGTGCCACAGGGCTCAGTGCTGGGACCACTTCTGTTCAGAATAGACTTCTCTGAAGTCAAGGCTAATTTGGAAGGCCTTTGAATTGCAAAGTTTGCCAATGACTGCAAGCTGGGGCAGTTTCAGAATTCCCCAGTGATGTAGATATCCTTCAGGAGGGTCTAGATCAGACAAATGATTGGTGCCAGAGCCTTGGCCTAAAACTAAATGCAAAAAAATGCATTGTCATACCCTTTGGGAAGTCAAATGCTCCTGCAGATTACAACATCAATAGTTCACCCGTCACCCCTAAAAGTACACTCAGAGATGCAAGATCTCGGTATACAAATAGATAGTAACGTGAACTTTGACTGCCATGTGTCTACAGTGGCAAGAAAATCCTTCTATGTGGCACAGCTTATAAGTAAAGGTGTGGCATCCAGATTCAAGGAAATTATAGTCCCTCTGTACTCAGCCCTGTACTCAACTAGGCACTTAAGACAGCTAGAGCAACCTTAGAGTTTCCAAAAAATAGGGACTGAGACAAGCAAACGGCACACAACCAAAAAAGTACAGATCCTTAGTTTTATTAAGCGCTTTTCGTTTGATTCAATGTACAAACTTCTTCAGACTAATAAAACCACATACACGTGTATTATAAATACTACATCAATTAGTGACCCAATTATACAATAAGGTTCTAAAAGGAACAGATACACATTTAAAACCATTTTTCAAAATGCCGCTAAAGGTCCTCGTAGGTGGTAAGTATATCCACATTGTACAAACTATTGACATTAAAAATAGAAAAAAAATAAAAATAATGACCTGTAAAGATAACACTCACACTGACCTAAATAAAGGCACAATAAATACTGGTACCTAAATTGAAATAATAGTACGTAAAGACTGGCATCTAGTAAGACTCTTTAACTTAAGTATACTGCTGACTGAACAGCCCTCATTCAAGCCAGGCACATTGTAAGCATTTAGTCTGATTTGCCAGACCAATTCAAGTTCTTCTAACTTTAGGGCGGTCAGACCACCACGGGGACTCTGAAAAACTTGGTCAATCACCATAAATTTAAAACTATGATCAGGATGGGAAAGAATATGCTTAGCCAAAGCATTTGTCAAGTTTATTTTTTCTTATGGCATAAATGTGTTCATATAAACGATCTCGAAGACGTCTCTCCATTTTTCCAATATAAAAGGCTAAGTAGGCCTGGCACTGAGCTAGGTAAACTACCATTCTCGAATTGCAATTCACTCTAAAATTTAAGGTGTATTGGTGGTCATGAATCTTGAATCTATTAGACCCGATGATATATTGACAATAATTACAGGATTGGCATTTATACATACCCATAATTTTACTATGTACAAGAGGACGTTGTTCAGAAAGGGCCTTTAGGTTTTTAGCTCTCTTATAAACAACAATAGGATGGTCACCTACCCTCTGAAACACACTGTTGTCACTCTTAAAAATTGCCCAGTTCTTGCATAAAATCTGGAAACAGTCTCTACTGTTGAGATTGTATGTTGTGATAAAAGTGGCACCTTGTATTTTAAGCTCAGGAGCGGGAATGCAATCAATTACCAGTTCAGAAAGTGTAACCTCTTCATCTTCATGCTGAATGTGCTCACTATCCAAAATTGGTTTTATTGGGTCACTAATTGATGTAGTATTTATAGTACACGTGTATGTGGTTTTATTAATCTGAAGAAGTTTGTACATTGAATCAAACGAAAAGCGCTTAATAAAACTAAGGATCTGTACTTTTTTGGTTGTGTGCCGTTTTCTTGTCTCAGTCCCTATTTTTGGAATTACCAGTTTGTTTTTGCCTGTTTTTGAGTTCCAACCTTAGAGGTTCCTCACAAAGAAAATACTGGGTGCAAGCACATGTCCTATGCAGACAGACTAAAAGCCCTATCCCTTTACTCAGTCTCCTACCAACTGTTAAGGGGTGACCTATGCCTGATCTACAAGGCACTCATAAACCAGCCCTGATGGAGTTGCTACACATTTGCAAGTAAAAACAGCTGAAGGGTCACCCAGTCTAAGGACCAAACATAGTCGGTGACCCAAACAAAACATGCTGGAGGTACATATATTTGCCTCAGAGATTGCCCCATCTTTGGAACAGGCTTCCTTTTCACATTAAATGGGGCCCTCCCCTGTCCATTTTCAAATGCAATTTGGATCAATGGATGGGGAATCATAAATTCACATCTGGGTTAGTGCCTGTGTACTTTATGGACAGGGACAATACGCAAGATACTGAAGGTATAGGTACAAATCTATGCCATCCTTTTGCCCCTAGGGGTCATATAGTGGGTAAAATCAGGTTATATTAGCTAGGCTTGTATGGACTCATAAGCTATTAGCCTAGTAATCCCCTATGAACCTATGTACACCCAACATTTTATTACAACAGTGTACTTGTAGGGTGCATATGAAGTACATTAACCCATTTTCTATAACTGATTCACTGATTTTTTTCTTGTCATGCTTAAACCGCATATTTAATCACAATGTATAATGAAATTTGACAGCTGTCAATGACTGTTGATCATTGAATGATTTACGTTTGAAGTTTAAGTGGTATTATGCATTTGTAAGTAAACAACTTTTTAATGGCTGTTTTCGGTACTGTTGCTTCCAGATGACAGCAGTGCTGTGCTGTTAAAGTTTTCTTATTGTTTTCTGTTTCACTTCTGTGTAATGTGATTGTTTACTAGAAAGAAGCGATAGAACTATTTTTTTAGCTTCTGAGTGTGCACTGTGGACAAATGTTATTGGTTGTCAAGGCTGTTATTGAACTGAGTAGTACTGAAAATGTAGCATTCCAGATTCTTGTAATACAGCTTAAAGCATGGCAGTTCAGATATGCAACAGGGTGTTGGTATTGCCTGAGTAAAAAATAATGTCTCATAAGAATTAATGTCTCCTTGCATCACTGCCTTGCAGCTTTCCAGCTTTAGCAATTTTTTTCATTTTCTAGAGACAAGTGTTGACAGGATAACATGAATTTTCGATTTATCAGCAGAAAGAGCATTTTTACTAGTGACATCACAGAAAGCTGTCACTATCACCATAAATCTACATTGCTAGAGGTGTGGTGCTTTGCATTTAGGAAGTGGATTATGGAGGAAAGTAGGAAATAAATATTGCTCCTTGATCAGGTAGACTAGGAGTTAAAAGACAAGGGAAATATACAAAGTAAAAAAATGTACAGGTGAGCAAGAGGGCCATAAGCAAGAAAAACAGAAACAGTGCAGACAAAAAAAAGTAATGGGAGTAGTGCAGTGTTGTGGTTGTGGACCCATGGCCTTTCAGGAGTTATGTGGAGGGTGCATTGTAGTACCGTTATAGGTGAGGTGCCTTTCTTTACCACAGACAGTAATTTCCTTATGTCTGAGCAGAGTTACTAGGAGTAAATATCATAACCTCTGCTACTCAGAGATGACAAATACTAACACCATTGTCCAGGAAGCTGACAAGCATAAGGAACAGTTTGACAGCAATGAACACTTAGAGGGTGATGGTGGTGGAATGTGATATGTCCCAGCAGTTGCAGCTCTTATGCTGCCCTGGCACAGATTGATTTTCACTTGGAGTCACCAAGTTTAAAAAATAACGCCAACACATAAGCAGCATAGGATGGGATCTTTTCACTGTATTTTATTAAACAATTAAGCAGGTAAGTCACTGGACAGGTTTGGAGAAAGTGTGTGCTATGTAGACTCAAAGTGCACTGACCTGAGTATTGATAAACTGTTTTATTTGTACACACAGTCGAGGAAATGACCATACATATATGAAAAGCCAGTTATATTTTGGCTGGGGAGCTACTGATTAGCTGAATTTATTCCTTCATGACAGCAACTCAATGGCATCATTTGTTAGTTATGGGAACTAAAGCAATAATGTCTTCCACAAATTTTGGGCCGGATCTCTAGTATCGGACATTTGAAAGGAACTAAAAGGTATATTGGACAATATAGGTGATGTAGAACTACCCATGGATCCTACCTTTTCTCTGTCCATGACCCACACCAAGTTATTTCTCCTGACTGGAGCCTTTTGGTCTAGGTTTATGCACGTCACCACAGTGATAAGGGCCTTCATTGCTGGGAATGGAAGGACCCATGCAAACTTAGTTTTAGTAAATTAAAGCAACTTCTTATTTGGCTAGGTCTAAAGGAAGGGTTTGGACCCCACAACAGAACATGTCCCACTGTGTCAGGTCTCTAAACCATTTTAAACTTGGTCATTTAGACTCATCAAAGAATGGTATGACTAAGGATTCTTAGCAGAGAAATGTTGATCTCAGGAGGGTATACCCCTGGCTTGGTATGTTGCTACCATGCGTCTGTCAGGTTGAAATGAGTAGGCATATTATTGATTTCTAAACTGTATCCTACTGCTGAATATGATCAATTTTTTATATGGTGTTAGACTTACAGTTTATTAAGTATAGTGATAGTCATTAAATATCGGAAAAAATGTAATAACAAACAAAGATGCTATGGACCTTGGTAACCACTATAAAGAAGCTACAAGATGGTCACTTGGAACCCCAAAGAAGGAAGCAGCTTCCTGTGGGATAACTTCCATTATTAGGAGGGTGGAATTCGGGAAGAAAAGAACAAAAACAACAGGTACAGGATTCCATGGATTGGAGATACACAGGAAGCAATTTCTTATGATAATGGCAACAGCTGCTTAAGAAGCACAAGTGGATGTCTCATACCTGTGAATGGCAAATGTACTGTGGGTTAGAATGCAGCTCAAAAAGATAATTTTTTTGGGTAGCAGGGCTTCAGTAGGCAGAATGTCAGCCTCTCATCTCTTTGAGCATCTGCGCATTCATATCCATGAGGAAGTCAGGATCTAAATGATAGCTTGTCTAAATGGTTTATTACCAGCACTTAAATTAGCCAAGGAGAGAAGCATAATAAGTCTGCTGAGGAGTCAACCTCCATAAAATATTCAGATATTCAGCAATGTTGACTGGCAGAGATGTTCAAAAGGAAGAGTAAAAACTTAAATCCTTGAAGAAGCAAGTAGACAACTAGATTAGAAAAGGGCAGGGATTCCACATTTGCCTGAATTACAGATATCACTAGTGGATGTAAAATATGCCATGGCACTTACTGAAAAGAAAAGTTTTCTTTTGTTATTATAAATACAACCTCAGTTCTCCCCTGAAAATAGGTCATTGGTCTAGTGGGACTAATCTTGTCAACAATGTGTAGATAAGTAAAGAAATACATTAATTAAACTAAATGAAATAAATATATGCGTACATACATAAATAAGCAAGTAAACAAATGAATATGCTGCCAGTGTCCATAGCTTGTGTAAGAAATACTTAGCCTAAATAGATGATCCCTGCCTGATTATTGTATCAGTTACAAAACAATGGTATATAGAAACCAGTAAAGAAATTGACAGGATATCAAGGTTTGTAGCCTAGATTACGGTAGAAACAATTTATATCAGTATAAATAACATCTACACACTGTTCCGCGGTGGTGCAGCGGTAGCGTTGTTGCCTCACAGCAAGAGGTTCTCCCGTTGGATTCTCGGCTTCAGTTGGGAGTGCCTTCTGTGTGGAGTCTGCATGTCCTCCTCGCGGTTGAGTGGGCATTCGAAAGACATGTGTTGAATGGGTGTGCCTTCGTTGAAGGTTGGGCATCGGGCTGGCAACTCGACACCGTAAAAACCAACTGCCAATCATTAGTGGACCAGAGTTCCGCTGTGGTGACCCCTAACCGGGAAAATCCGAAAGACAAACAACATAAATAACACCTACACAGTGAAGGGACAAGGAACTTTAGGTCACTTTGGCAGCAGAAAATGGCATTATGGTTTGCAGAAATGATACGTACAAGCCTCCTTCTCAAGGGTAAGAAAACAACAAGGCATTTGCAAGAGGAATATTGAAAAATAATTACAGAAAAAAGTGAGTCCTTGTTGATGTTGGCACTTGGATATGCCAGATGGTAAGTGAAGCTCACATTCTGCATTTACACTAAAATACAGTCATTATATGATGCTGTACATAGAGTATACATAAAAAGTTTATATGAAATCCCACCCAGGAAGCAGAATTTTAGATCTAGTAGTCCTGAGTGAGGAAGAGGACAGGGAGCATTTTGTATAGAAGGAGGTAGTCATTTGGGTAAGAAGGGTCATTAAACATTGGGGTTCATAATAACTATAGCTATAAAGTAGAGACATATCAAGGTAACAGTGGTCGACTGTAAGCAAGCTGACTTCTGCAAAATGGAAAAAAATATCTCTGGGAAGTGTTAGGTGAAATTCTAGAAATTGCAGTGATGGAAGAAATTTGGGGAAAACACTATACCTTTATAGAAAGCAAATCAGCAGAATAAGAATTGTGGCTAAGAAGCTATGATTCCCAAACAGGATATAAAGAAGACTAATGAAAGAGACCAGCACTGAAGAAGAGTAAAGAAAAACATCAGGAATTCGAAAGACCCCCATCCATCCACAACCCATTTTTCAAATTTTTACACATGGGTAGGTGTGTCACTTCAACAGTGAAAATAATATAAACCCAGTGTTCACACCACCACGTGGCTAGCTCTGCCTCTGTTGATCTTCATCATACTGACCACTGTTGCAGTAGCCTTAGCTGTATGGGTTATATTCTGCCAAGGATATGACACCTGGCCAGCTTCCAAATGTTCAGGGCACTTTCTACATGCCCAAATCACTAGCCAGTTTAGGTGCCAGTCCCTCCAGAATGTTTGTGCTACTGAAGACTATGCTTTTCTGCAGGCTTCTGAGGATCAACAGTTTGCCTGTGCTGTTCCTTTGCTGGGCTTATAAGTTCCCTTGAAGAAAAACCTTCCACTATATAAAAAATATTTTATTGTATTTTCCTGTTTAAACAAGTTATTTTTAAGCTATCTGTGTATATTTTAACAGTCTGTCACAAGACTTAACTGTACTTTTAAACTGGAGTACTGTTTTTTCCTCACAGTTTAAAAGTTATTTAAAGTAATTGAAAACTATTTTTTTCTGTGGAAAATTTGTATTTATTTTGATTTTGTGTGGTTGCCAAAGTGTTTTAAAATGCTTATTACTATGTTTTTATGTGAAAAGTGGCCTTTAAAGACTTAACATTTTTACCAGCCTTTGCTGCTTGTTTTCTTCCAGAAAGAGGCACCATTTTTGGCTTGATCATGGAACAAACTACTGGTCCCATGGTCAGTTAGTCCTTTTTCTAGTTACAAAAAGAAAACTTTAAGCAAACAGCATTTGCCTCCACAGAAGGCTAGCAATGTACTTCAGCTGCAGGTGGGTGACTCTGCTGTGGCCATAGCTTGTTCCTTAGACAACTCATCTTAGCACCTGTAGCCACTATATACCAGGTGTCAACCACTTCCTTTGTGGCTGCTGTGGTACCCTCAGTGTACATGGGAAACCCACTCTTGTCCATCCTGTGAGAGGGAACAGGGAAAGCATCTCTGTTTAGACAGAATATTGTACCCAAACCTGGAGAAGCTTCTGCTGTTATTAATAATACCATTGGCTCCATTTTTCCTGTTAAAACATGTATCTACTCCTCCTCAAATTTGCTTAGATAGGAGTAGTTTACTGGGTCTGGCCCACAGTTTAATTAGGTTATTGATCCTTCTTTTAAGGTGGTTTCTGGTAAAAGAAAGAGGAATACCTCTTTTCCCAAGGGGAGTAAAGATTCTGAATATGGACAGGAAGATGAAAGGACAAATATAGGATTTTCTTCTCAACTTTTTTGATTCAGACTCTAAGAAGAGCTCAGTTTCTGATTATCCCTGTAGGGGTTTCTCTTTCTCTGCGACTATTTCCAGAATGTGCCAGTGTTTTCAATGGGAGAACACTTAGGTTAATAAGTCCTTCAGAAAATATAGATATAGTACAGACACTTTCTGAAATTAAATATTGTATTATATCTTTGAATATGAAGCTCCTCTTTGGAGTGCATAAAAGTACATCAGAACATCATTATAGAAGAACCAGCATGTTCATATCGTATAACAATGCTACTATACAGACTTTTGAAAAGGCAGTACAACATGAGATATATCAGCTCTACCAACAGAGAAATATCAGTTCTTTTCATAACCTAATTTTAGAAGAATTTCAAGCTATTCAATCACTTGTGAACAATGAACAAATTGTTATTAAAGGTGCTGATAAAGGAGCAGGGGTAGTGGTGCTTGATAAAGTTTTTTATATGAATGCCATGCAGCAGCTATTGAATACTGCTGAGTACATAGCTATTACTAATTGAGATTGTTCATTGATTATCAAGGCAGTCACTGACTTACATGAAGTATATTCAAACATATTGAAGAAGTTCTATTTAAATATCTTATTACCACTTCTCCTAGCACACCTTTTTATATATGGTATTTCAAAGATACAGTAAGTCCATCACCAATCCCCTCATGAGACCAATAGTATCAGCTAAGGGTTGGATCACTGAACCCCTATCTAAATTCCTTGATGGACAACATAAGATTTATCTTGAAGACATGGGTACAATCATCAAAGACACAAGCAACTTTCTTTGCCAATTGGCTGAATGGAGCATAGACAAGGATCTTAGTCAATGTGTATTTATTACACATGATGTGGATTCACTATTCACCATTATACCTAATCATATTGGGATACAGTATGTAGCAGAATATCTACTTGAATTCTCCATGTATAAGGAAATGCTTATTGATCTTTTATGTGGGTTATTATTACAAGTGCTGACAAACAATGTTTTTCTCTTTCAAAAACTATTTGAACAGACCAGGGTGGTAGCAATGAGCGCACCTGTAGCCAACACGTATGCTAGCATTGTTTATGTATATGTGAGAAAGGCAATATGTATTATCAGAAATTAATCAACACAGAAATAAAATCATGTCCTACAGAAGATTTGTATATGATCTGTTCTTCATCTGGCAAGGCATGTCAGCATCTTTTGACAGTTTTTTTTTGAATACATTTCAAATGCAGCTTAATTTTTAAAATTTAAGAATGAATTTTCAAGCCAACAAATTATGTAGGTCCAATGGAGACTGTGTAATATAAGAAATTGGTTAAATGCAGCACCTATCTCCATTGAATGAGCATGCATCCTTCCTCTGTTTTCAGTAATGTTGTTAGGAACCAAATGCACAGAGTAGCTAAATTGAATACAAGATGATAAGATGAAAGAACAATAGAACTTGGTTGCAAAATAATTTATTAATAGAGGCTATAATGCACATGAAGTTCTAGAAATTCAACGTCAAGTTATTGGCATGAGATATACATCAGTGAAAGCAACCTTTCCCATGGAGGTCATATATGGGATAAAAACAATAAAAAAACAAGATCTTAAAACACAGTGATGCATGCTCATATATAATGAGAATAGTCTAGCAGTCCAACAAATAATATGGAAATACTGGCCAATTCTTATGGACATGAACAGTGTTATATCTGTTAAACCTATGTCTGGCTACAAAAGCCTTGAACTTGAAAAATAAGTTATGTTATAAGGAGCAACCTAAATATACCCCGCCTTTACAGCACTGAGAAATGAACATTTAAATGCAATAAATGTGTTTACTGTCACTATATTTATACAGAAAGTATTTTAAACATCCAGTGTTTAGACATGATTTTAAATTAAAAGCATATAGAAATTGTGACTGTTGTAAATTGGTGTGCATGGCAAAATGCACCCAATGTCCAGCTTATTACACTGGCATGACAAACAGGAAGCTTTAAGGAAAAAATTGGAAATCATCTTTCGGATATCAACAGATGTATTGTTACTAATGCATTTTATAAACATACAGTTGAAGCCCTTAATTACTGTGTGCAAGCAACTTTGAGGGGGTGGCATTGTTCACACTACTGAAAGTGAGGAATTAAAATGGATTTTGAGGCTAAGAGCACATACAGCAAATGGATTAAATGGGGTGGTGATTTTAAAACCTCTACCATGAGAATTAACTAAGCAGGTGCATTGAGTCACATGGCGTCATCATACTTCTTTAAATTCAGTAAGTTAGTTAACATTGACATCTGCCTGATGAAGCCCTAGGATGAAAGTTTTACTTATCATTTCAAGGATTTAAGAACTTTGCTTCATTTTAAGCATTTTTAAGGATTTAAGGACTTTGATTCATTTTAAAATAAAGGATTGTCCTGGTATTTCATGGTTTTGGTGTGTTTTTTTAATGATCTTTTCTCCCTCATTTACCCAGTTCTATCAGCTCTGGAGGATGTGTATGTCATTTCCTACAATTTATCCGATAGAAAGCCAGCTGCTCCTAAAGTCCCTCAGACTTTTGAATTTTTATGTACTCTTCCTAAACCTGATCAAAAAGCTATCGCTGCTAAAGATTTGGTTAAAACCAATCCTACTCTTTCCAACAAGGAAGGGAAATGTATTGATAACTATTGGGAAAAGTGTATGCTTCTGCAACTTTGATTTTTCAGAATTTTGAATAATCAGGTTCATATGTTAAACTTTGTTCTGACTAATTGTAAAAGTATGAAGAATGTTTTGTCTGCAGTTGTGAGTAAAAATCTGATTTAAAGAAGTTAAGTATCTTCCAGTGACTACTCATTCTTGCAGTGTATGTGTGACTCAGTTGATTGTTCTTCCAGGGCTATGGCCACAGGTACTGCTCTAAAGAAGTTTGCCTGGCTACAATCTTAGAACCTCCCAGATAATAGGAAAAATTACATTTTAAATTCTTCTTTGGATAGATATTTAAGTTATTCCT
The DNA here is from genome assembly GCF_019279795.1 of Protopterus annectens. Classification (NCBI taxonomy): domain Eukaryota; kingdom Metazoa; phylum Chordata; order Ceratodontiformes; family Protopteridae; genus Protopterus; species Protopterus annectens. The sequence goes on along the minus strand of NC_056747.1, from coordinate 269,496,384 downwards.
CTGCTTCAGCGGACATCAGAAAGTATAATGAAAGGGTAAAATGATTATGGTATTTCTAAGACTTTCAGCCCTCCTTTTCCAAATTTTCTAAGGGGATTCTAAGACCCCTCATCCAGTTTTGTCAAAAAGCAAAGTAAACAGTCTCAACAAAATGCTGGAAAACAGACATTTAAGAAGAAATCCTAGGGACAGTTGTTTTTTCCTTCCAGAAAGTCTGAATCTCCATCTTTCTTTTTGGCAACATATAGTTTCAAACAAATGGGTTACAAATGACAGTGGGAGGAAATTATTTCTTTTCAGTGGCTAATTCCTCATCCACCAGACCAAAATCTCTTATTTCCTAGTATACTTCAACTCATGCTGCCCAAGGAGTGATAGAACCAGTTCCTCCTTCCCAAACGTTTTGGTGTCAAAAAAAGAAAATGTTTGGAGACAATTTCTGGATCTTTCTTTCACAAATCTGTTTGTGATAATGCCAGAGTTCAAAATGATGTCAATTCACAACCTGTTACCTCATCTTCCTCATTCAGGTTTCCTGGTAACACTAGATTTAAAAGATGGTTATCATTACATCCCTACCTATTCAGACTTCAGATGTTTCTTAAGGTTTTGTGTGTCTGGATCACATTATTAGTTCTCCACCTTACCGTTAGTATTAGCTGTTGAGCCAAGAGTGTTCATTAAGTATCTAGCTTCAGTTATAGCTCATTACAGGTTACAGGGTATCCAAATTTTCCATATTTAGATGACTTGCTCATATTTGCAGATACTTTTTCAAAGTGTCAGTAATCTCTCATTTGGGTAAGAGATCTCTTAATCCAGCTAAGATTCCAAGAGCACATTCAAAAGTAGATTTTTACTCCTTCATACAGGATTGTGTTCCTGGGGTATCAGCTAGACACCTCAGTTCAAAGAGCTTTTATTCAACAGGGGAAAATAGATCTATATCTAGATGTATTTCTAAGCTTTTCCACTCAGACTTTCATCACTGTGAGGGGAATACCTCAGTATTCTGGGTATCATGGCTTCTTTGATTTTCATGATACCTCCTACAAGACTTCACATGAGAAAGATACAATGGTAACTGAAGTCTGTTTGGTCCCACCACCAAATCCTGTATATTTTCAAAAACCAGTGCTGGGGTTTGTCAGAAAAAAAGAATCACTTGGTGGAGACAGCAAAATTCCTTAAACACAGGACTCCCCCTCTCCTTCCTTGCTGCAAAGCAGTCAGTCATCACAGATACCTCAGACTTTCCTTGGGGAGAAGTTTTAGGATAGATAAAGTTCAAGGTATGCGGGACACCAAGGACAGATGCAAGCACATAAATATAAAGGAGAGACTTGCCCTGATCAAGGCAGTCAACTCTCTAAATCATCTTTGGTCCCCTGAACCTCTTCAAGTTGTTACAGATGATACCACAGTTATGTGGTATATCAACAAGCAAGGGAGAACCAAGTTGTACTCCCTTTGCAGACTAGCCATGTTAGCTTGGGTTATAGATTCACAGTACAGTCTCACTCTACAGGCATCCTACATTCCATCAAAGCAAACCTGTGTGGTAGACAAGCTGAGCAGGACAAGGGCAGACCCTTAAGAATAGAAACTAGATCAGAGGGTCTTCCAAGGTTTGTTCAAACTGTGTGGAGTTCCTCAAGTAGACCTATTTGCCTTCTCTCAGAACAATCGGCTGCCAAGATTCTACCTCAGGACTCCTTGCAAGAAGCCCTAGAATACAAATACCATTTCCTTTTCTTGAACATGAATGTTCCTGTGCACTTTTCCTACTGATATCCAGGGTATTTATGAAGATTCAGATGGAATCCCACAAGATCATTATGATGACTCCCTTCTGGCCCAGGCAACTGTGGTTCTTCCTTCTTTTGGAAATGGCCAGGGGCAATTGTCACAAGCTTCCTTACAGAATGGATTGGTTCACACAAGATCAAGGATGTTTGATATACCCTGACCCCAATTAACTTCATCTGACTTTCTAGATAGTATGGTCTTAATTCCCTTTAGACACCTGTTTATTGAGGACATGTAGCAGATAATAACGGAGGCCAGAAAGCCTGCTACTAGAAAAAATCATATATTAGCAAATGGAAAGATTTTGCTAGTTGGTGCCAGCAGTAAAACCAGCACCCATTCAGGCTCATATGTTAAACTTTGTTCCAACTGATTGTGAAGGAGCTAGTTGTTCTTTGGTTTTATAATATTCATATGAGTTATTTTCCTATTACCTTTCTTACTCCTCCATCAAAGTTCATATATTGGCATTCTCAGCATATCTTCCCATGTATCCTCCTCTTTCATGAAAATTTTTGAATGAGGTTTTGCATAAGAGGCCAGCAAGAAAACCGGTGGCTCCTCCTTGGGTTTTAATTTTGTGTTAGAGAAGCTAACACTTGCTCCATTTGTACCAGTTAATCTGGTTGACTTGAGGTCCTCAAATGGAAAACTGGTTTACTGGTTGCTTTGACTTCTGGAAGAAGACTGTCTGAGTTGCAAGCTGTTGTGGTGAGTCAACCCTATCTCATTTTTCACAGAGACAAGATTTCTTTGAGAACTAATCCTTCTTTTATGTCTAAAGTGGTATCCAAGTTTACTTTAAACCAAACCATGTCTCGCTCCTTTTTCTTTCCTGAACCTAAAAGTGAGGGAAAAAGGATACGTCATACCTTAGACATCTGCAAATAACTCAATCACTGTGTTGACAGAAGTACATCTTTCAGATCCTCAGATCAATTGCTCATTTCTTATGAAGTTAAGAAGGGACAGCCTGTGTCAAAACAGAGTATTTCCAAATGATCATCTCAGACTATTACCTTTTGTTATACTCACAGCAACAAAAGTATTCTAGGCAAGGCCAATCACTCTACTAGGACTTTTACTTCATCTAGAAGTATTCTACAAGCAGCATCATGGTACTCTTTAGATATTTCTACAAGGCATTACAAACTTGATTCCTTCTCTAGGTCTAGATCAGGCTTTGCTAGAACCACTTTCTATGGGCTAATAGGCTCTTCCCCTTCCACCATCGAAATATAGTAAGCTATGGTAATCTGCTGATATAGCTAATGCTACTTTACCTGTGCTCAATATGATGAACACAGTACATTTGTGTTATTAAACTTACCATCACAGTAGATTTTTGAATAATCACTGCTGCAATAATCACTCCTTTCTCCATCCCGCTGTTTTTTTTGTTTTTTGATGTTTTGTTTACGCCAGGGTGTAAATATTTATTTTTTTGTTGTTCCTGATAGTGTCCTTTCAGGGCACAGCCTCACTGTCTTTGTTGACATGAAATCTGTAAAGGACTTGGTGACCAAATCTGTCATTTTAGTCAGCTCAGCGCAAGCTGATTAATGGTTTGGGTATGTGGAAAGTGTCCTGAAGCTCTGGAAGCTGGTCGGCTGTTATATCTTTGGCAGGCTATAACCCATATACCTAAGGCTACTGCATCAGTGATCCTTCGAATTTCTACTGTTATGGTAAGTTTACTTACACAACTGTACTTTCTTCAATACCACACACACACACACACAGACACACACACACACACACACACACACACACACACACACACACACACACACACACACACACATACCTCTATGGCCTATTTAGAATGTCAAATCAAATCCACCTATTGCATGTCTTTGGAATGTGGAAGGAAACCATAGGACCTAGGGAAAACCCACTTGAACACAGGAAGGACATGCAGATTCCACACAGAAAGCACCACTGCTTAGAACTGAACTAGAGAACCTGTTCTTGTGAGGTGGCAACACTACCAGGTACCACATAACTTCAATGACAGCATGGAAGGCAGTCAAAGTAATAAAGAATCAGATTGTAAAAATATATTAGAATCTGTCAAAAATGGATGCACTCTTTGGTAGATATGTTAAGGAAAAAAGTAATAGAGAGGGCTTTATATCAAGATGAAGGAAAAAAATCAACAAGCATGTGGTTAAAGAAAGCGAGAAAGAGAGCAAGACAGTGAGAAGGTATTGATAATATGCCCTTATGTGTATTTATTAAGATGATAGGGGGGCACGTAAACTAAATAACAAAATTAGTATTGATAGGATAGTCAGTGTCATTTATTCATACAAGAATGAGCTCTAAATAAATTCATAAAGCTGAAAGAGGAGCATTCAATTGGGATGAAAGGATCTGATCCAGAATTTGAAAAGACTCTGCAGAATCAATAAGGTTGTGACGAAAGGAGGTACTGCCAGCACAGCTAGCTGGAATTTTGTAAGTAATTATATGTCATTTGTAAATACCAAACTAATTTATACAAGAAAAATTTAATTTATCTGAAAAATATCCTGGAAAGCAATTCTATTAAATCTTTTAATAGGAAAAATGGAATGAAAATTTGTGAGAATTGTAGTATGTGCAAACACATGTATAGTGGAGAGTCATAGCAAGATCAATAGCATGAGATCTAATAGTATATGTGGCTTTATGCTCATGGTGTGTCCAGCTTTCTACAGGAAGAAGACTGAAAGACAATTTAAAGAGAAAGAGTGCATGCATATACTATACAGAACAACAAAATGGAAAAAAAATTATGTAAACACACACACACATATCTGGCACAGGCAGGTTTTTTTTTTATTTATTGGATCAGCCCAAGGTTAAATATTTAGACATTGGCTTACTATTGTATTATTTTTAGCACACATTATTACATGATTATGAATTACATCTCTGTTTATTACAGATTTGTTTTAGCATTTGTTTTTAAACTACATGTCATATTATTATTATTATTTATTTTGGTTTTGTAAAACAAACAGTTATATTATATTATATATATTTATTAATATGAGTACTAATTTATACAAGATGCCAGTGTTACAAATGTATTAGAACTGTATGTCATATAAGATGCTTGTGTTACAAATGTACTAGAACTGTATGTTGTGTATATCAAACTACTTTGTACAGACGTGTGTTGAAAAGGTATTTGTAAAGTGTTGTTTGAAATGTAACCACAGTGTGCCTACTGAAGAGGAGATAAATGTATATACACTATTGTAACTGTTTAAATCCATCAGTTTTAATAGAGGAAACTGGAGGGTTAACCTCAGTCCAGCAAACTTTAGAAAAATATCTGAAATTAAATTACTTTATACGCTAGGCCATAAAGAGGCTATCTCACAGGTTTCAATGCAGCCGGAGACACAAAGTCTGTACTACTAGGCATTCTGCATGGTCTTTGGGGTGAACTAATTACTACTCTGAAAGCATGAAAGAATGCAATTGTTGTATGACTTCCAGCACCTGCCAAAGATCTGAGCAGAAGCCCTTGTATGTGTATTTTTACAGGTAGGTGCTAAGTCCTACCAGCTTCAGCAATGGGGGTTTTACTTGGAAACTAGAAGTCAGATGACAAGAAATTATGTCATTCTGCAAGCCATCCCAGCAGTAATATTTTAGATATTATTTGAAGAAGTCTCTTGGTGAGACAGGACATTCTGTATTCCATCTTGGACCTGACAACAACAGAAGAACCATTCACAACATCATCTGCCTTGCTCTATTAGTAAGTTTCTAGGGTATAGTAATTCTCTTAGATAGTCAGGAATACAGTGAAGCTTAGTTTATATATTATGTTTCTTTCTTTATCCGAGACTGCCCTGCATTGTTATTTTAAATATTTACTGTATTTTGACCTCTGATGTCACTGTGAATATATACTTAGTATTTTCTTGTTCTTTTGTTATTTATTATTAAATATATTTAAACCTTTCATTGTGGGTGATATTTGTAGAGGTATTTAAGTTTTCATAGGTTCATAGGTGTGTACTAGGCTAATGGCCCTGGAGCCGTTACAAGTCTAGCCCATAGAAGTGCCCTGGCATCGTGCCACCGGACGTTAGTCCCCAGTGCCTCTATGATGTAAAGGCACTGGAGTGATCCCCGGGGTGAACTTTGTATTACCCATCCACTCATCAAGATTTCTCTTGAAGAGGGACAATGAGGTGCTCTGCTTGACATGTATTGGAAGTCTATTCCAGAGCATGGGCAGTCTCTGGGTGAGGAACCTGTCCCTCCAGCATGTTCTGTTCATTGTGGTAATGAGGTTGAGATCTCTGGAGCGTGTGGTGCAGAGAGATTGAGATTTCTTTAGATGTAGCATTTCTAACAGAGCTGGGTCAGACATGGCTTTGTATGTCAAGCAAAGATTGCCTCTAAGTAGGTGATAAGTGACAGAGAATAGCCGGAGTCTTTTGAGTCTATCCATGTAGGACATGTGTTTAATGCCTAGGATCCTCTTCGTGAGGTACTTCTGTGGCTTCTCTAGCTGTTGCAAGGTGTCTAGTGAGGTACATGCCAAATGGGGCATTGTACTAGATGATTGTTCTAATGAGGGAAGAGAGAGAGAGAGACGATGACCTATTTCTTCCTGGATGCAAAACCCTTCGTAATGAGATGTGCCACATAGAAGGACTTTCTGAAAACAGTGGCAGTGTGGTGGTCGAAGGAGTGGTTGCTGTCAACCTGCATCCTCACGTCTCTTCAGTGTTCAGTGTTCAGTGGGCTCCCATCAATGTGGTAATTAGTGGGTTTTGAGTTTTTACCAAAGGGGATGATGACACATTGTTTGGCATTAAGCTTAAGGCCATGGTTTCGACACCAGTCATTGGTCTCAGTGAGGCCTTTCTATAGGATGTCTGCATCACTTGGGGAGTTAATAATGGCTCCCAGCTTGCTGTCGTCTGCAAACTTGGTCAACTACAGTCCCTTTGTGTTGGCCTGGACTTCTGAGAAGTAGATGCTGAACAGGAGAGGCCCCAGGACCGATCCCTATGGGACTCCACTCGTGACTGGTCAGCATCCTGACTTGGAGTCCGCTACTTTTACACTGTGTGTTCTATCTGTGAGCCAATTTGCAACCCACCTAGTGATATAGGGGTTGATGCCTAGTTTGGTGAATTTATCAATAATGCCTGAGTGAGGAATTGTATCAAAGGCCTTGGCCGGATCGAGGTAGGCTGTATGCACTGCCTTACTTTCACCCACAGCCCTGGTGACTGACTCAAAGAAGTCAACCAGGTTGAGCTGGCATGATCTCCCTTTCACAAAGCCAAATTGCATGGGGTTTATAGTTTGGAGATTTTCTACATCTTTGTTAATCAGGTCCATGATGATGCACTCCATAGCTTTACATATCAGACTCATCAGGCTAATGGGATGATAATTCCCAGAGTCTGTAGTCACTCCCCCTTTATGGAGAGGGATGACTGTAGCAGTGCACCATTCAGTAGGGACAAAGCCTGAGGTGAGGCTGTGACTGAACAGGGCACACAAATGTGGTGCCAGTTCGCTTTGTAGTTCAAGTAGAACACAGCCAGGGATATTATCGGGTTCCATGGAAGCTGTATTGTTGGCCTTGGACAATGCAGCTTTAACCTATGCTGCAGTAATGCTGGGTGCCTGGCATTCTTCCAGTATTGTGATTGGTCCTTTGGGGGGGTAAAGTTGGCACTTAATCTGTCAGCCAGTATGTTGGCAATATCTGTTGGCTCTGTATAGGAGGTACCATTGTGCAGTAACTCAGAGTAAATCTGGGTATTGCCATGGAGGTTCCTGATATAACTATAGAAGGCTTTATGATTGTTTTTAGTGTCTGCCACAATTCTGCCTTCATAGCTGGCTTTGGAGGATTTGATGAGGGATCTCAACTTTTTGTTGAGGCTATTAAGGGAGTTTTTGCAGTCTTGGGACTTCACCTCTTTCTGCAACAGTTTCTTCCTTCTGTTTTAGAGTTTATTAATGGCAGGGGACCACCAGATTGGCTTCCTTTTTTTGGAGGAGAGCATCTTGGTTCTGTTGGGTATGGATAGTTCCATGCATTTATGTACATGTTTGTACAGTGCATTGGTGTATGATTCAGCAGTCATGCAGCTATTTTCCATTGGCATGGGTGCCGTGAAGTTAGCCACGTCTGTTTTTAGGAGCCCAAAGTCAGCTTTGGAGAACCTTTTCAAGGTGGTTACCTTTGCGAGGGGTGTGGGTGAGATGTGGATTTCCATGTTGATTAGTTTATGGTTGGATCTGACCAGGGAGGGATTGACTATTGGTGTAGAGCAATGGTCACCCATGTTAGTAATAACCAGGTCAAGGATGTTGCTTCCTCTTGTGGGAGTCAGAATGAGCTGGTCCAGGGCATTGGAATTGATGAATTCCAGGAAGTGCTAGGCCAGTGAATTGGTGCTTGAGTAGTTTTCCCAGTTGATGGAGGGGTAGTTGAGGTTTCCCAGTATGAGAGTTTGGGGTTGGACCTTGATAGATTCCATGGTGCTTAGGAATGTTGAGTGAGAGTCTAGCAACATAGCTGGGGATCTATAGCAGACTATGACCAGGATCGCCATCTTACCCAATGTTAGTTGCACCTGAAGTATCTCAGATGCATTATGCTGGGCTTCTAGTCTAGAGTTGTGTATATGCTTTATGAATCTGGAGACACCACCACCTTTGGAGCTTCGGTCCATGTTTCAGGGATGAAAGGTATGTAATAGGGTTGCCACCTTTTTAAATGCCCAAAGTGGGATATTTTTTGTTGAAATGTGAGATTTTTCAGGACAAAACATACCCACAGCCAGTGCAAAGAACCAGAACTTCACTTTTTTGCCAAAATGAAAGCTTATTTTTGTTGCATTTGAGTTGCTTATGCAATTTCATATAATATTTATGTGTTCCAGATACAAAATAACTGTTTTATGCAAATATTAAAGAAAACTTAATAAATATATTTTGTCTTAAAATCTCAGGACATTTGCCATTTTTTAGGTTTTCTCGCATGATACAACTGCCCAAAGTGGGACTGTCCCTTGCAAAGAGGGACAGGTGGTATCCCTAGTGTGGAATAAGTTATAGCCTGGTAGCACAGAGGTGCTTTCTGCTGCTTTAAACTATGTCTCCGTTACATCACAAATGTCGATGTTCTCCCTTTTGAGAAGTGCTTCAAGCGAATGCATCTTCAGATTTGGACTTCTAGCATTGAGGAGCATGACCCTCAGATTACATTTATTTATAGCTGTTAATGTGGTAATTTGGTCTTTGGAACACCACCTAAAAAGGCACTATAGGGGTGGCAAGAGCCTTAGCCAGTACCTGGAAACCCATAGGTGACAGATGCAGGCCATCTCTGGCAAAGCATTGAAGTCTGTCAATCATGTCATCCTAAGCAGACAGATACTGGGTCCTCTTAGAATGACACCAGAAACTTAGCCAGTTGTTGAAGTCAATAATATTTTGTTAGTGCTGCGGTATCGTTCTGGGTGATGGTAGGATACTGCTCAGGGCTAGGGTCATACCTGCCTGGGCCACATAATCTAAGAGCTCCACCATATCTCATTTCATGTAGTCCAGAGAGGTGCGTCTCAGGTCATTCACACCCACATGGACATTGACAGAGTCGTACTTGTTGTGGAGTGACCTGAGTGTGTGTGTGTTATGTGTCAGATTCTGGCACCTGATAGTTGACTGTTACCTTCTCCTTATTTAGCCTAGTGAGTGGGACATCTGTGTGCCTCACTATTGAGTCACCTATGATTAGTGTATTGGGCAAGGTGTTTAGCCTTAGGGGCTTAGGTTGTGGGGCACACTGTGGAGGTGAGCTATGTGTCCTGTGTTTTGTGCTTTGTTGTGGTGGTCGAGTGCGTTTCTGTCTTGTTGGTCTCTGATGTTTGGGTAAATTTCTATTGAGAGCCTCCGCAAAGGTGGGTGTGTGGTTTGTGTTTTTATGTGAGAGCTGTGATGGTGGGTGTTCTGGAGGGCTGTGTGTTCCATGTGGTGTGATGCAGGTGTTGTCCTTCTCCTCTTGACCAGCTAGTCCAGTCTTGGCTGGAGAGTGCATAGCTTCCACTTTGGTGATATAAATGCATCACTCACAAACCTGAGTGTTGGGAGGTAAGAGGAGAGGGTTGTCTGTGTACATGGGGCAGTTGCTACAATGCCTCAGAAAGCCCAAGTGCACCAGGTTAATAGGAGAAAGCACAGGGAACTGCCCTTTAATCAAGCCAGGAGGGGTGGTCATAACTACTAAGTACTGGTGCTATTTCCGTGAAGAAATACTAGTGCTGATGGCACTTAGGTGTGCTACAATAATTAAACCAGAAGGTGTACTACAATAATTAAACCAGAAACTTGAAAGGGATGGAAAAACTGCCAAAATGGCCGATAAACTATAATTTCTGGGCCACAAACCACTCCTACTGTGATAGGCTACCTAGTGCTTATTACTCCCACTGACAAGCTAGAAGGCTTCCCTCCAACACAGAAAGGCTTGGGGGGGGGGGGTCAGAAGCTTACAAACAGTCCTGGATATAGAAAATCGGTATCAGGACTAGACAAGTGACAGGAAAGGCAGGAAACAAGCTTAGAACATTTTTTTTGTTTGTTGTTTGCAGAAAAGCATCTAAAACAGCAGTAAAAACAATTCAAATGCAGTGCAAGCTAGCACACGAGTATGTAGCAATATTAAAGCAAATACAGTTTAAATAAATGCAATTACATTAAAAATGACTAAAAACAAAATTAGGAAAAAATCAAGCAAATACAGTTTACGTAAATGCAAGTAAATTAAAAAATGACTAAAAACAAGCTCAGAAAGCAGTAAATTAGGAAAAATCAAAATGGAGGCACTCAGAGTATCAGAAAACAATGCCAGCATATATATAAATAATTCAGTCAAGCAAGAATTAAGACAGTACAGAACTCCGAACAGTTAAAAATGCCAAAAAGTATACTTATCAGCTCTATATTTCCAGATTTTTTTAAGAAGAACACTCAGTCAGAAAGGTTCCCCTTTATAATCTTGAAATACTGAAATTCGAGATTTCAGTATCTCAAAACCATAAATGCGAATCCACAAAATACTGACAGCCCAAAACCGCAAAATTTGAAATCCCAAACATGCAGCATACACCACACCACACATACACCACAATACCCACAGTACAAAACAAAAAAAACACAAAAACATAACACCACACATCCACAAACTTACACTACAAATAAGCTGCACCCCCCACACCCCCCTACTTATATATACTAACTCTGAGATTGAACAAACAGAAAAAGAAAATAAACTCACACCCAGACATTCTGCAGTCCCTCACGCACACACACACACACACACACACACACACACACACACACACACACACACACACACACACACATCACTAATATACAAACACCAACACATCCCAACACTTACACACTCATACTTTCACCTGCCTACCCTAAACCACACGTACAACTTACAAACACACTGACATACACTCAAACTCCCACCCAAAACCCTTACAAAACACTCACTTACCTTAAGTTCCACCTAAATCCACACACGACACCGGACATCATCCACACAAAACACCACACATAAAGTAGCTTAAAGCCATAACTCTGAATTCAACCTATTCAAATTCACAATTATGCACTTTCGCTATTTTAAAAATTTACCTTTATGTTCTTGAGATACTGAAATTCAAGGCTTCATTATTTTGAGATTATAAAGAGGAACCATCAGAACACAAGTAGATTCTACCAGTGGTATGCAGGACTTTATGGAGAGTAGGTTTTGTTAAGGGTTTGTCCAAAAGAGTGTAGACTACAAGAACCTTCTTAAATATAAAGTAACTCGCCAGAAGCACAAGTGCTAAGACCAAAGTTTAAAATGCTTAGAATAAGAGATACATTTAAATAGGCTACTAACATGCAGTATTAAATGCAGCAGCATAAAAGCAGTCGAACACTTAAAAGCACACAGCAAAAATAAGGTTATAAAGTATGAAGAACACAATTTTGAGAGTACTTTCATATATATATTTGGTGACACTGTGTGGGGCACTCCTAATAGTCTTGCTCTTGGTCAAACTACCATTTGTATTAATATTAATATTACACAGTAAAATTGGTCACCCTTTGTTAAGGGCCTTAAGGTAGCTGGCAGGAGCGACTGGTGGCATTGGTAACTACCTTATAGTCTGGACAGAAGGGGGCATAGCTAGTAAACCTTTGTGTGCTCCATGAACTCAACGAGGAATTAAACCCACAGTTAGGACAGCTGTTTAATCTTAGTCTCACCTCCTGATATGTACCCACTTGACAAGCCTTATCTGCAAAGCCATGGAGAGGATCATAATGGATCTTTGGATCCAACCCAGTTTGGCTTTGTCAAAGGCAGATAAGGCAGTCCATACAGCCTACCTAGACCTGTTTGATACAATAGTATCATTGAAAAACTCATCAACTTAAATGTAAACCCATGCATTACAAGATGGGTTGCAAACTGGCTGAGTGACAGAACCCACAGGGTCAGAGTTGTGTCAGACTCAAAGCCTGTCACAAGTGGTGTCCCACAGGGCTCAGTCCTGGGCCCACTCTTGTTTGGCATCTACTTTTCTGAAGTACAAGCAAACACAGGAGGGTTATGATATCCTTCAGAAGGGTCTCACAGAAACGGATAACTGGTGCCAGAGCCATGGCCTAAAGTTAAATGCCAAGAAATGCATGGTCATAAAAATAAGGTTACCCCTATCTACCATATAGGTGGCAATCCCCTGAACACAGAAGAAGTTATTAGGGATCTGGGAACCCAGGTTGACAGTAGCCTTTCATTCGACACTCATATTGCTAAAGTAGTTAGGAAGACCTTCTTCATTGCCCACCTTATCATGAAGGGATTCACATCTAGATCAAGGGAAGTCATAGTCTCCCTATACTCATCAGTCATCAGACCAATGATTGAGTGCAATGCCCCATTTGGAATGTATCTGACCCGACACTTGCAGCAGCTGGAGAGGCCACAGAAGTTCCTCACCAAAAGGATAAAGGGTCTCAAAAATCTGTCTTATGCTGCCCGACTGAAAGAACTCCAGTTATATTCAGTTGCTTAGGTGACCTATGCCTGACATACAAGGCCATGTCAAACCCAGATTTGATGAACATGCTTCATCTCAAAAATCTAGATGAGACTTGATAGATTCATCACCCAAAGACTCACTGGCCTTGTTCAAGAGGAATCTTGACCAATGGATGGGAGATGGTTACCTCAGTGTCACTGCTCGACAGAGGCACAGCAAAATAATGGGCATAGTTTCTCCATATGGGCTAGGCTTATAAATGAGCCTAGTATGAACCTATGAACCTATGAACCTATAACCTTTCCCAGGTGTGTGTGTTTGTGTAAATCAAACCTCAAAGAGTGTGTGTGTCAGCTACTTGGTCAGGGACACTAAGCACTGGTTGGACTGAGGGGGTGCTGGAGGTCTTGGCTTGGTTTGGTTACTCAGTTGAGATCTCAAGTTTGTAGCTGTACCAGTGAGAAGTCTTATTGGGGTTCTGGAGGAAGAGGGAGAAACCAACCCCAGACTGACTGTGATCTTTGTGTGCTCTTAAGGGAAATTGCACTTGATGCAGAGAGCTGCATCTGGAAATACTGTTGCGTGTACCTGTTATCCTCCCGGTGAACTTCCCCTACAGGTGCCAGTGGTGAGGACTGAGGCTTCTTGATTACTGGCCCAGAGGTGGGATATCCACATCACATATTGGTTGGTAGTGGTGGGTCATTACAAAGGGGGGCGGCCACTGTGGTGCAGTGGTTAGCGTTGCCATCTCAGAAAGCAAGAGGTTCTCCAGTTTGATCCTCGGCTGGGGTGCCTTCTGTGTGGAGTCTGCATGTCCTCCCTGTGGTCGCGTGGGTTTCCTCTGGGTGCTTTGGTTTCCTCCCACATCCCAAAGGCATACTGTAGGTGGATTGGACACTCTGAAGTGGCCCTAGGCGTGAGTGCGTGCATGTGTGTGCCTTCTGTGGAATGTTGGGCACTGGGCTGGCAACTCAACACTGTAAAACTCCACTGCCAATCATGAGCGGACAGGTGATCTGCTGTGGCGACCCCTAACTGGAAAAAAGCTGAAAGAAGAAGAAGAAGTAGTGGGTCGTCACAAAGGTAACTAAAATATGTTGTTTACCAGTTCATAAAAGGATAGGTCATACTTCTCAACTGTCCAGAATTTCACAGAATGTCCAGATTTATGACTCATATTTTGTCTGTCCCTCATAAAATCTGTGATTTTCTGGCATATCATTTAAGATTAAAGTGTGTAAACAATGACAGACATTTGAGTTTCAGACTTCATATCCTTCAGAAAATGCATGTTAATGCAAATTCTGTTACTCTATTAACATTATAGGTTTATAAGACCAATATTTAAAATCGGTCTCTAATGTTGGGCCTTTGTCTTTCCATTATTTTTGGCTTTGTCCAGAATTCTTGTGCTAAGAGATTGACATAAGTTTATAATTTAGGTATGGAAAAAAAGAGATTTGATTCCAGTTCACTGAAGCAGGAACAAGGAAAAGGGGTAGCAAACTACAAAATAATTAGTTCCTTTCACCACAGGGTTTGAGGATTAATAAGAAAACATGTAAAGATAGAACAGAAGCCAAGAGCTACAGTGTATTTAAAAGAATATCAAGAAATGTATAAGAACAGGGAATATACTTGTATATTTACCAATCCAGATGTGGTGGGACAAACACAAATAAGAAAATCAATGTTTGGCAGTGATTATACAGTGGTTCTCAATCCTAGGTGTATTGTGGAGTACGATAAAAGAACAGAGAACTGTGATTATAGTAGGAAAGCGTGCATATCATGCCCAACATGAATAACATGAATAATATCTAGAGACAGGAACCAACAATGAGAAATGTGCATGTGCAGCAAAGGAGTGAGGAAATGAATAAAGTCTTTGTTGTATGTGGAAGGAGAGCCCATTATGTCAAGGGGGGATCAATAGCATTCCATTAAAACCCATTGGCTAAGTATCATGTCAACCACAAAAGCACTGACACATTTTTTGAAATTATGGGAGCATGCCTCATTATACCCCTCATGCAGGGGGCTTTGTCTACCAACCTCTAAACTTAATACACTTAACATTGCATTAATTGCAGCCCAAAACAAGGGTAAACCCTGGTCAAAGTGAAGTCATTACATAAAAGCATGTCTCAGACAGTTTAGATAATTGCCATTCTTACTCCATTTCCTATAGTTGAATATTTGGCCTTTTGTAAGTAAAATGTCAAATTTTGAAGGAAATATTGAACATGTACCAAATATAGCAAGAGTTTAAATATCATTGAGACATGTTTGTGTGAATTTCCTCCTGGCATTCCAGTTTCCTCCCACATTTCAAAGACATGCATTAGGTAGATTGGACACACTAAATTTGCCAGAGGTATGAGTGTGTGTGTAAGAGTATGTGGTGTAGAAGAACTACACCGGCAGGACTAACCACCGGATGGTGTAAACCATGGCTCTAAATGATTGTCACTGTTGAAGTGACACCCTGACCCCATGTGCAAAACTGGGAAAAAGATGTTGTGGATGGATGGATAAATAACTTGATGTTGGTGGTTAAAACATAAATGATAAAGCTTGTAAGGAAAGAATAAAAGCAGAAGAGTGATCTAAAACAGCTACTGAGGAGGCAGTGGCCAGGGAGATGCAGGGAGAACAAAAACAATTGTTCACATGCTTTTGTGATAGAAGGAGAATTTAGGAGAGCATGCCATATCTAAAAAGGAGGGAAGGAGGGGTCCCCAAAATGGCATGGATCAGACAGAAATCCTCAATGAATTATTCTGCTTAGCACTGATTACATTACGAATGGCCAGAGAGTATGTCTGAGGATAAAAGGACACCTGGGAGTATTGCCAGAAAGATGTATAAATGGAATCTGAAGAACATTAATCTACCAATGCATGCATAGTAAAGTGTCTGGAAAGCTTGATGAATCACTGGGCAACCTCTGCTGTCAGCATTAAAACTAGTGTTGTGCTACAGGAGGGACATTTTTTTATAACGGTCTGTTTGTGCAAAAGCAAGCCTCTAAAAAGCTAGTCTTATATCCATCCTGAGGAAAATTACGGAAAAGATCCTTTTGGTTAGTCTGGTGGGTTTTTCTAAAGACCAAAACTTCTCACAGATGGAAAACAGCTTGGTTTCATAATGAGAATGTACCAGCTTAACTTAATTGAGTTTTCTAACTGAATTATCACTGATGTGGATAAAAGCATCTCCTTGGATGTTGTGTATCTGGGCTATAGTAAGCGCTTTGACACTGTGCTTTACAGTAAATTGATGAGGAAGTTAAGGGTATACAGGAGAAGCCAATTCTGTAACTCATGTTTCCATGCATGCCAAATGTTAACTTCAACATGTGAATTAAATCTCATTATTGTAATAACTTATTTTCCTTAAATCAAGTTATTTTTACAAATGAAGTTACTATCAGTGGAACTGAAAATTGGGCTATCAGAGTTTAAGTCAAGGTACTGAGACCACATACTGAAAGTCAAATGTCTGTTACACTGTTCCTACTACAGTCACTGCAGAAATGCATACTTTATATTAAAATGAAACTTTGTAGGGAAGCATCATTTGTTTATATCCCATAATGAACTTGCAGAAATGTTACTGTCTTGCTCATATGTTCTAATTAATAGGCAGCTGAATTCGGGGTTTGTGGAGGAAGGATGTAGCAAACATAGTGAAGGGAACAGGACAATAACAACAGCATGCCAATCATTGATGCATGGCCTATACAGTCACTGACACCAAGAATTTAGTTGCAATTTTATGTGCTTTCTTTAAATATACCATATGCAAAATATGTTTTCTCTTTTTTCCTTTTCATAGTATCATAGGTACAGAATAGGCATACAGCCCATGAGACACTGAGGAGCCTAACCCAGCTTTTCCAGTTATCCCAGAGCACTGCCTAGTTAAGTGACTTGCTCTTGCTCACACAGTTGGTAAATGAAGGCTGAGATAATCAAACCTTGTATCACAGAAAGCATCCCATTTATAGCTCATAGCCTTAGTTCTGTGAGCTAACTGCCAGACTGATATTAGTGGAGCTCACTGTATAACAACTTAATGTAATGCAGATTATACATTTTCCTAGAGTTAGATTATTTCTAGAGTGTTAGATATTCTCTGTAGTTGGCCTCAGTATGTCAAAGCCATGCTTTCATTTCAGCTTG
Organism: Protopterus annectens; assembly: GCF_019279795.1. NCBI lineage: Eukaryota > Metazoa > Chordata > Ceratodontiformes > Protopteridae > Protopterus > Protopterus annectens. The sequence continues at coordinate 269,479,295 of NC_056747.1, read as the reverse complement.
ATACACAATCCTTTGTGTGTAATACTAACTAGATACTTAGGTTATGTAAAAAGGTGTACATGTGAAGTTGTTCGATCTCGCCGTTTGTTCTTACACACGGGTTCAGAGCCAATCCCTCGGCTCCGAGTCAGCCACATTTCAAGCTCTGCATCTAAGAGAAGCTCGAGGCACAGTCCCTGTCCCATGATCCTCTCCTGCTAACCCTCAGATCTAGTTTGCCGCTGCAACAGGTCTCATCGTCAAGTGAGAGCTCGGGCCAGTATTCTTTTCTATATGTATAAAAAGTTCTCTATTTTTCAAAGTTTAAAATATTTAGAATTATTATTATTATTATTAGTTAGTAGTAGTTGTGCGTGTGTTGTTCAAAATAGTGTAAAAGTAGTGTTTAAGAATTTTTGGGAGCGGCTGCTCCTAGGCCTTAAGCTAATATCTTTCTGTCAGGGCTCTGTCAGAATTTTCTGTGTGAAGTTTACTAGTTAAACTCTTTTTAAAAAATTTTTACCTGTGTGTTATTCAGGTTAGTTATTGTGCATATATTTACATATTTATATTACAACTGTCTGTATTTTTTGTTATTCAATATGTCGGAGAAAGCCAAGTCTGGTTTCAAACGTTGCCAGTGTGGACAGAAAATGTCCATAACAGACAACCACGTTTCCTGTGTCTACTGCCTAGGCCCTCTCCATCTTCAGGAGGACTGCTCCATCTGCCACTCGTTTAGTGGCAGAGTTATGATGGAAAGACGCAGGAAACTTATTGAGAGGGGTCTCCTGAAGCCGGAGTTTCAGGAGGCATTAGAGAGGGCAGACCAGTTATCTAAGTCTTCGAAGGGGTCGAAGTCTTTGAAGGTATCAGAGCCCAGGTCATCAGCTCTGAGTACCTCTGTTAAGATTCGGTCGCTGGCTCCACAGACCTTGGAGCCGAGCACCGAGCTGCTGCCTCGGGGTAAGATCCAGGTCTTGGAGCCGGTGTCAGAGGTGCTCCCTTCATCGATCCTTCGCTCGGTGACCTCTTCGACCCCTTCGACCCGTTCCTTCAGAGGACTGTCAGACACCGATGTGGATCGAGTGGTGCAGAAACTGATGGAGAACACGGCCTTATCCAAACTAATTGCGGTTTCGTCCTAACTGGTTTCGAAGCTTGAAGCCCTTCCTGTTCCATCCATAGATCCTCCTTCGAGACCCATTGAGTCATCGGAGCCGGGAGTCGAGGATCTGATGATTGTTGATCCGCCGGAGCCGAAGCCTTTTTTAGTGCTTTCGACTCCACTGACCTCGACACCCTTGATACCCATCGAGGGGTCTCGGAGCCGACAGTCTCTCCTCGGTTCCGGGGGGGAGAGTTGAACTGAAGTTTCGGTTCCGACTCTTCCCCTCGGTGCCTCGGCGCAGATTAGTTTGGCTCCGTCCTCTGGATCGGAACTGGTGGAGTCCTCGGCCTGGGGCTCCAGTGCCTTCGAGGCCATGAGGAAGGTTTTGTCTGGTAAGACGTTCACATCTTCAGATTCCTCTTCTCCCTCCCCGAAAGGTCCGAGTTCTGTCTCTGCAACACCGGTTCCCACCAAGCGTAGAGACCCAAAGCCTCAGTCAGCCCCAGAGGGTGAACCCTGCTCCTCGGAAGCTTCACCAGATGCCCCCTCTGATGAAGTCCCGAGGAAGAGGTTGTGCAAGCAGAGGCATCTTGATTCCCCACAGAAATCATTGACATCGAACACTGACTTGGATGAGTCAGAGGGGTCCCCATGGTCCTCCTCCGAGGATGTCTCATTTGCCGACATCCTGGAAATTCTCAAACAGAGGGGTGACTGGCAGTCACTTGCCCCCACTGAGGACAAGTCGGTGTTGCTGAAGGCTTTCGGGGCTCAACCTTCCACCTCCTGGGTAACTCCGCCCTTCAACAAGTTAATGGATTTAATAGCTCGAAGGGCTTGGGAGTCCCCTGACACTTTGGAACCAATCCCTCGGAGGCCCAATAAGTACATCACTGCTCCCCAGGATAAAGCATATCTCACCAAGGGAGTCCCAGTTGATGCTATGGTGGTGGCGGCGGCCACCAAGAAAGAAATGTCTGAAGCATCTTCCTCTGTTCATCCTCTTAACAAAGACTCTAGGATGATGGACAGGTACGGGAAGCGCATTTTTAGTTCAGCAACTTTTTCCATGCAATCGCTGAACTATCTCACTCATTTTACCTCTCTACAGAGAGATCTCCTCAAGGAATTGAGAGATACTCTACAGGGTACCACAGATGCTGCTGTTTCAGACAAGGTGACAGCACAGCTCAATACCCTAAACTCTATCGTTAACTCATCCATGCGGCTCATTTCGTATGCAGCCGAAGGATCGAGTAGGGCTGCAGCTTCAGCGATCGCTCTGAGGAGACAATCCTGGATGCTCCTATGCTCCTTTGCGAAAGCCTTCAAGTCTTCCTTTATTAATGCCCCCTTTGATGGCTCCTCCTTGTTTGGGCCCAAAGTGAAGGAGACGCTCAACAGGTGTGAGCAAGAAGGAAAGACCCTGTCTGCCGTAGGGGGTCCATTTGTCCGCCCCTTCTAGACCATACTCCAAAGGGCAAAGAGGTGGAAAAATGTGGTTCCGGAAGACTCAGGGAGCTTTCCAGTCCACACCTAGAGAAACCCCCTCCAGAGGCAGAGGAGGGGGAAGGAATGGAAGACACCACCCAGGCAGCAGAGGGGGTCCGCAGAACCAGGGTGACAGGGATAGCGTCCCTGGGAAGCCCTTCCAGCACTCCTGAGGGGAGGCCCGGCTGTCCTACTCTGGAGGCAGTCGGGGGTCGCTTGGCTTTATACCCAGAAGCCTGGCTAAATCTCACTTCAGATTCCTGGGTTAAAAGCATAATAACCAGAGGATACAACATCCCTCTCTTAAACAATCCTCCCACCAAAAAAGATTCCCAGATGTTCCACCCACTCTGCGGGATCAGGCAGCCATAGAAATACAAAGGCTGTTAGAAAAAAAGAGTCATCCAGCCAGTCCCAGCAGACCAAATAGGATCCGGAACTTACTCAAGGTTCTTTTTAGTTCCAAAGAAAACAGGGGACTGGAGGCCGATACTGGACCTCATCAAACTCAATACCTTCGTAAAGAAGGAGAAATTCCGGATGGTCATGCTACAATCGATCCTTCCGTTTCTTCAAACGAATGATTGGATGTGCTCTATAGATCTCAAGGATGCGTACTACCACATAAAAATGGCCAGGCCATCCAAAGATCACCTGTGCTTCCGGCTGGGAGCCAATCATTTTCAGTTTCAAGCTCTGCCCTTTGGCCTCACCTCAGCCCCCAGGGTGTTCACCAAGTGCATGGCAGTAGTGGTGTCCCACCTGAGATGACTAGGATTCCGGGTGTTTCCATACTTAGACGACTGGCTCCTTACCGCCACCACCAGGCATCACCTATTGCAAGCCAGGGATTATACAATCAGTCTCTGTTCCCGTTTAGGCATAACGCTGAACTTCGAAAAATCTGCCTTGTCTCCCTCACAGCATATATCATTCATAGGAGTGGAATTGGACACTACCTTAACTCTGATCAGGCTTCCCCAAGCAAGAGTTTCAGCCTTGAGAGAACAGATTTCTACTCTTCTACAAAACAGAAGAGTCCCGGCTTCACAGGTCTTGAACGTTTTAGGCATGATGGCAGCTACCCTTATCGTGGTCCCCCTAGGGAGAATGCACATGAGGATCCTCCAGTGGCTACTCTTTGCACAGTGGTCTTACCAACGGCTACCGTTGTCACACAATATCCTGCTCACAGAATCTTGTAAGCGGGATCTTCTATGGTGGATGAACAGCCACGAGCTTACGATAGGCCACCCGTTCACCCCCCCCCATAGCCACAGTGACCACGGATGCTTCCCTGATAGGGTGGGGGGACTTTTTTAGGGAAGAACAGTTCAAGGCGAGTGGTCGAAAATGGAGTACAGTCTGCACATCAATGTCCTGGAGTTGAGAGCAGTGTTCCTGGCGTTGCAACACTTTCATGACTACTTACCTCCGGGGACAGTTGCAATTCAGACAGACAACATGTCGGTGGTCTGGTACATAAACAAACAAGGAGGAACCAGGTCTTACCCCTTATGTAGAGAGGCCCTGAGAATCTGGCAATGGGCTGTGTCCACCAGATGCTTTCTCATAGCAATGCACATCCCGGGGACATCCAACGTAATAGCGGACAGACTGAGCAGAGCCATTCTTTTGCCTCATGAGTGGTCCCTCAAAAGTCAAGTAGCGGAAAGGATATTCCGCAGATGGGGCCAGCCTTGCTGTGACCTTTTTGCATCCCCCTTGAATGCAAAATGCAGAAGCTATTTCACCCTACTTCCCCCTCTGGGGGGTGCCCCCAGGGACGCACTTGTGCCCAATTGGCCCCCAAGTCTCCTATATGCCTTCCCTCCGATTCCACTAATCTCGAAATTTCTGCAGAAAGCCAAAGGTCTGGAAAGGACGATCATCTTGATAGCACCATTCTGGCCTCGACAAATCTGGTTCCCCTTCCTCCAAGCTCACCAAATAGAAGAACCTTGGACTCTGGACCCAGTGCCAGACCTTCTGACCCACTCGTCAGGAGTTCTTCACCCCTCTCTTTCGTCCCTCAAATTGACAGCATGGCTGCTCCACTTCCCAGCTTAGCCAGGTCAGATCTTTTGTCTCCAGCAGTACAACATATTTTGATTTCTTCCCACAAAACCTCCACTAGAAAGTTGTACAAGAGCAAGTGGAAACGCTTCGTGTGTTGGGCTTCCAAACAAGGTATAGATCCCTTGGTTGCTCCTATTCATAAGATTCTAGATTTTCTATCTACTCTTTTTCATCAGGGGGCTTCAATAGCCACCATAAGGGTACAACTGGCTGCCATATCTTATTTTCATGTGGGTGAAAGGGGAGCTACAATCATGCCTCACAGACTTTGTAGAGCTTTCATGTAGGGAACTTATCATCTCCGACCACCCATTCGAAGTCCGTTTTTTTTCTTGGAATTTAAATATGATGCTATCCCAACTCATGTTATCACCCTTTGAACCAGCTTCGTCATGCCCACTTAAATATCTTTCCTGGAAAACCCTGTTTCTTGTTGCAATCACTTCAGCTCGCAGAGTCTCAGAGCTGCAGGCACTATCAATTAGACCCCCGTATCTGATCTTTCAGCTGGACAGGGTCACCTTACATACTAATCCGTCCTTTCTACCAAAAGTCTGCTCAGAATCTAATCTTAATCAGTCCATAGAACTTCCCACTTTTTTCAGGCACCATACCAATAAATTGGAATACATGCTACACAAATTGGACGTGCACAGACAGCTGAGATTTTATCTGGTCAGAACAAAAGAATTCAGGAAATCGGATCAACTTTTTGTTTCTCATGCAGATAACAAGAAAGGATTTCCAGTAACAAAGATCGCGTTATCCAAATAGTTTTCAGACTGCATAAACTTTGTTTATTCATCTTCCAATCAGTCTACTCCACTCAAAGCTAAAGCTCATTCTACTAGAGCTGTTTCTACTTCCTTAGCCCATGCTGCTCGCTTACTGATAGATACCATTTGTGCAGCGGCTACCTGGGCCAAACCTCATACATTTATTACTCATTACAAAGTGGACAGGGCCTCCAGGGACAGGGCTTCCTTTGGTTCCACTGTGCTCAGGAATGTTCTCCCGTGAGCCACCCGGGGTTTAGGGTGCTAGGGACATGACCCGTGTGTAAAAACAAACGGTGAGATCGAACAACTTCACATAAAGAAGTGATGTTCTTACCATAACGTTCCATGTGAGTTGTTCATCTCGCCTTTGTTCTTACATTCCCGCCCTCCTTCCCCCTCCGTGTTCTGGAAGAACAGGTATGACTGGTGGCTGGTCGTCCTTTCTCATTGACCCTTCGGACTGCCTGCCTCTGTGTATGCGTTCATATTGGGACATGTATAATATATATATATATATATATATATATATATATATATATATATATATATATATATGTATCTGTCCTTACCTTTTGTGTATAGACCTGTATATGGGTATTGATACGTATGCATGTGTAGGCAGGTATGTCTTCTGTTGTCTGGTTTTCATAGCAAACTAGATCTGAGGGTTAGCAGGAGAGGATCATGGGATAGGGACTGTGCCTCAAGCTTCTCTTAGATGCAGAGCTTGGAATGTGGCCTACTCGGAGCCGAGGGATCGGCTCCAAACCCGTGTGTAAGAACAAAGGCGAGATGAGCAACTCACATGGAATGTTATGGTAAGAACATAACTTCTTTTTTACAGTACTTCTCCTCTTTGATACATCTGGACAAAACTTTGCTTTTCATCCTACATGTGTTAGATCATTATCCAGAGGCAGAACATCCTTTTTTGTTTCATATAACCCAACTCTGGAATGATCCCAGGGCTGTATCTGAGAGACTGTGGCTATACAAGGAGCAGCATTATTCCTAGTACATGCTGGGATTAGTTGCTTGGCTGTTGCCACTGTGAGTGTGAATGGAAATGTATGTTGTGCAACACTGTATCCTGTGCTTGACATTGGGCAGTTGGCTATCGTTGGCACAGAATGTTACTTTTATTTACACTGTGATGGCTGAACACCTATATACTTACTTGCCTCTCTGTTGACTCTAGGCGTATGCTGGGGAAGGCTATGTCTGTGAAGAAGGTGGGTGAGGTAATGAGACCATCTGAAGTATACAGGTGCATGCCTGTATTTCAGATGCGCAGTTTACTATCTTGGTAAATGTAGTTTCAGTATGCCCACAGTAAATCTCTTGCTACATATTACAAAATATGAACATTAAATGAAAACACATCACTTTTTGACTTTCTCCTACCTTGCTCTCTCGTATATCATGTAATGGATACAATGTATGGACATCAATTGAGTAACATAGCTCTTCTTACAGCCCTGACCTCCCCCCCAGCTCAGTCATATGTACACACACTTCCAGGAAAGGTGAGCAAGTATGTCTCACCAGTTTTCCATTCCATTGGTTATCCACCACCTGGGCTGTTAGTTCAACCAAGGTCACTGGTAGCGCAGGCAGAGCTTCCACTATGAGTGGCTGATGTTCAACCTGCCAAGGATCAGAATCCCTGAAATCCATCACTCGAAAAAAAAGGGTCTAAAAAAACTAAATTTTTAGTGATTTCCTGTGCAGCTCTGACACTCAGTGGGTTGAACTTCAGGCAAATGACACTGAAAATTCAGTCTTCATCCATCCATAAGTTACCCCCCAGGAAGATGCTCTGTTGCTGTACCAGTATGATAAAAGCATCACATTTTCATTGTTTAATCTTGGGTGGCAATATTATTCTACGCCATCCAGGAATCACACCATTATAAACACAAAAGATCCAGTGCTGTCCTTAACATCACATATTTTCTTTCTGTTTCAGCATCAGGACTGTATCAAAGGAGAGCATCACAAAATAAGTTAGAAGACACTGGCTGTGCCTTAAATATTTAATCTGCTGCAAAATGTCTTATGTTCCTCTGCAGAGATGGACATCTACTTTTACTATCTGCATGACTTTACTTAGCTCCTAGACAATACCATGTTTTATCAAGCAGATGTTTGAGCAATAAAGAGCATATAAATATGAAACAGATAGCACTATTATACACGTATAAACACTGTCATGTTAAAAAAGAAAGACAAATTAACAAGTAAAGTTTTGTTAAGTCATTGTGGTATTGTTTTGAGCAAAACTATTTAATGTTATTTCCTTAATGAAATCTATTAACTATTGAAGAATTTCAGCACATAATTGCTTATCACACTTTACCATATATCCTCCTGTCACCAGTGGGTTTTTACACTAATACAGTTAGTAAATCAAACTACACAAAACACTGATGTAATGCTTTTTATTAGGAACTAAACTGTTACTTGCTGAAAAATAAAAATCACTTAATAGCTCCAATTTCTGAAGTCTAAAAGCCTGGGTGCATTTATTAATACTGATGCGCTTGTCCGATAATATTACATCACCTTTCTTTGGGCTCTATTATCAATGGGTCACACATGGCAAGTGAACTAATTTGTGCTGAGTATACTAAAAATGAGAAACTAGCAGCATTAAACAGATAACTGATCATATAGTACTCCGACTTTTGATGTTGCAGCATCAAATATTGAATTCACTGATGTAAATATTATCATAATTCCGCAGCCTTGTTCACAGAAGTCATGGATTTAGCAGGATAAAAATAAACAGGCCTTCATTACCGGGTCAACCAGTTGCATTTATCCCTTACTAAACGATGAGCCCCATCTGACCAGAGAAAACAAAAATGCCATCTGCCGCTCTTTTGTTTTCATGGTAGTCAGCCAACTGTAGGAAGAATATAAAATAAGCTAATGTACTGCTGTGTAAGCAGCATTGTTCTCTGTTAGTTATTACCTTTAAAAAAAAAAACATTTACTAAAACTGATGGAATTTAGTGACCTTCCTAAATTGTTCTGACTGTTACTTGGAACAAATTAAAGCACACTGAAGTCATTTTGTGATAAAGCATTTACACATCTGTAATATAACAGATAACAGTTTAACACATATCTAATGATGCATGTTTTAAGTTCAGCAATAGCATTTTTGTCAGAAAGCTTGATGCATCCTGTGCTAAGCTGCACAAGTCAACATTATGTGTACATGACTAGTTTCTGTTCTGTTAAGTAGATTTACAGATAGTGCCGACTTCCTTAATCTTTCAGTTGTTACTGCCTTTCCTCTCACTAGATCTTTTTTTCCCTGAATATCACATGAGAAAGTGAGTTCTCAGTTAACGATTTTTTTTTTTGTAATAATGTCTGATTTGTAGCAAAAAATGTCATTTTAAGTATAGTCAGTGGTGCTTCCAGACACAGCTGGTGGTCACAGTACCCCAAAATGTCAAATTAATGTGCGATCTTCCAATGAAACCAAGGGGATCATACACAATACAGACTGTGCTCACTCACAAACATTCCCATAATAGCTTCACATATCAAATCAGCAGTGTGAGTTGTGAATTTAAAGCAGAAACGTGTTGTGAAATCATCTAACTGATCAAGTGATGGTTTGCATTCAGTAAGTAATAAATTCTGAAGGGCAGGTACCATTAATGAGAAGGCTGTTTCCACTGTCTTGACGTTGATTTTGGGAACACAGTTCTCAGTTTTTTTTGCTTAAGAAGTTGGATAAAGAAAAATAATGGACCCTGATCAGTTTGGTTTCATGAAGGCCAGATCCTGTCTACTGAATCTAGTAAGCTTCTTTGAAAAGGTTACAGAGGTCATGGACAGAGGCCTGTCTGTGCTTGCTGCTTATCTTGACCTGCCAAGGCCTTTGACATTAACCCCCATGTTGTTAATATTGAAAAATTAGACAAATTTAATGTATATCCATATGTTATCCACTGGATTACAAACTGGCTATCCAAGAGACCCAAAGCTGTGAAAGTACCTGCTATTCTCTCTGACTGTAAAAGTGTAATATGAAAAGGAGCAAAGCTGTGCCGTCTCCTTTTTGTTATTTAGTTTGCAGACATCCAAATGAATATCCCAGAAGTCTGGTTGATCTAATTTACTGATGAATGCAAGCTCATATGATGATAATTAAACAGCTCCAACAAAGGCTGAAATATGCACATAACTAGTGTACAGAAAGTTTAAATGCAAAAGGTATGCATTTTGTAAACAAAGCCCCTCCCAAGCCTGGCTTCATGGAACTGACAGATGGAGCCCTGACTGGAACCCAGGTGACCAAGATTCAGTTAGCATACCTGGCAGTGGAAGTTTCAGGAAGGGAGGGAGATGAATGAAGGGGTGTTCATTCACCACTCATAGGGAATGAGGATGGTTACGAGCACTTGAGGAACACATGTTGAGGTGCAATTTCCCCTGGTAGAGAAAAGAAAAGAAAAAAAAAACACTTCCTATCCCTCATTGCTGGCAATGTCCCTTGCAAAAGTGAGGAACAGCCAGCATGCTCAGTCCATTGCATGGCTCGCTTCCCCTCCTTAAGCTGGACGTGTGTGAGAAAGACAGGATAACATAAGATAAAAAACACCAGATCCCCCAATGACTCTATGAATAATGATAACCCCTCCCAGTTTACAGTTGCTATGGTGATGGGAATGAATGATTAGCCAGGAGGAGACTGATGACTGACAGATAGTAGAAGCAAGGAGTGCCAAAAAGTGTTCCCTCCTCATCTGTTACAAATGGCAGTACTCTTCAGACAGATAAATTCTTCAGAGACATGGGTAATTATGTGGACATCTTACTCTTATTCGGTCATCATTTTTATCTGGGCAAGTTAATTTCCAAGGAATATCTTCAACTGTACTGTATCAGTATCGTAGCTGCTTCTTGTGGCCAGGCTGTGACTGATTTGATAGCATTCTGGATACACAAACCTTATACAAGCACACTTTTTTGCAATTAATCTGTTTCAGTGATAGTTAACAAAACTGTGCTGCATTTATTTATTTGCTTGATATTTCTGGTCTCTGTGTCTGCATTTTGTTTTCCTCCATTCTTAAACTTGGTGGCTTTGGAATTGCCTGCCCCTGCTGTAAATTTGATTTTGGACACTGCACCCAAAAAAGCTCTCAACCAGTCAGGGACAAATCTAGAAATAATCAGGGACAGTCAGGGACACTTTCAAAATATTAGTACTATTAACCTGAAATATTGATAGAATAAAAGAATGTGAATTAATATACATTTTCTGAAGTAAAAGAAGTCTATAGCTCTAATTATTTTCATTATATAAAACAACACTTCAGATTGGTTGTAACAACAACAACAAACCTCCAAGTGTAAGCCAAAATTTAATAAAACATCAATTCTGTTAATAACACCAAAGAAAGCACTCTAGCACCTCGGCTTAATATAAGCCCTCAAGGATTGCTAGATTACAAAAAGACAATGACTTAAATACTCACAGTTGCCACTTACATCATCAATTAACATCAGTTTATAATAAAACTTTTAAAGATACATTTCACTTAATTAAATTACACATTTCCAACAGCGGTCTGTATTCAGACCTTGTGGAATCAAAGTGCCATATTTTAAAACAAACAATGTTTCCTTATATAATAACATCTTTCTAACTGATTCACTATCTCTGTCTCCTAATATTTGTTCTAGAATGATGGCTTTTAAACCCACAGGACTGGTGTTATGAAATTGTTTAAAATGTTGTGCCAAAGGACTTTTTATTTTACCCTGCCTTATGTCTCTCAAATGTTCTGTGAATCTGTTTTTAAACATCTGTTTCATTTGACCTATGTAATATTTTTCACAGTTACACTTGGTAATTTCCTGATGTTTGAAAATTAGTTTTATTTATTCTAGGAAAAGTATGTACTATAAATTCACAACCTATACAGTTCTCACATGGTCTCATCCTTTTCACATGAATTTGTAATGACAAATTTTCTTCAGGTTTTTTAAATTTTGTGTGAACTAGCATCTCTCTCAAGCTCTTTCCTTTTTGAAATGAAAAAACTAAATTTTGTTTAACCAGTCCATTAAGATCATAAAATCTGGACAAAAACTTCCAATAATATTTAATTGCTTCTCTTAACATTCTCACTCAAGATATTATAGGTCATAACTATAAAAAATTCTTATTATCAGTTCCCTGTATAATATCTTTCTTCTCCCCATAGCGTACCAACACATGCTTTTCACCTCTGCTACTATATCTTACTTTTTTATTCTCTTTACACTATTTTTAGTTGTCTATCATATTTCCTTTCTACAACTATATTCACAGTACATTGTAGCTCTTCTTCAAAATTATAGTCCTTATTACAAATTCTAGAAATCCTTAAAAATTCCCCATAGGGCAAGAAATCCAGTGTATGTTTAGGATGGCAACTGTTACCCATCATAAATTGATTAAAAGCCCCAAATTTCCTATATAAGTTTGTCCTAATTTCTTCACCAACTACACCTTCTAAAGAAATATCAAGAAATGAAATTTTATTTCCATAGCTCAGTCCATCAGACTGTATAGAGCACCTATTAATTTGCAATTGGGCTACGAACTCTGTCATCAGTTCTATACCACCTTCACAAAGAAATATCAGATTATCTATGTATCTGAAATAGGATTTTACATATTTCTTATAAAATGAGTTTGTGTGTGTGTATATATATATATATATATATATATATATATATATATATATATATATATATATATGTATATTCTGTTTCAAACCTCCCCATAAACAAATTTGCATACATAGGTGCAAATGAGGCACCCATCGCTGTGCCCTGTAATTGATGGTACAAAGTATCTTGGAAACAGAAAAAGTTGTTTTCCAAACCGAATTTCAATAAATCCATAGTATAATGGGCTGTCACCTAAAAAGATGCTGAGAGCTTCCATCCCATAAACATGTTTTATGTTAGTATACAAACTCATCATATCAGTTGTTATCCAATACATTGCTTCTTCCCATCTTACCCCTTTAATTTTCTGTAAAAATCAAATGAGTCTCTAATATAAGATGGAAGATTAACAACTTGTTTTAATAAACATTTATGCAGTACTAACCCCAAATTGTGTAAAAAATATTTTCTAGCCGACACAATTGGCCTTCCTGGGGAATTTGTCAAACTTTCGTGTACTTTAGGCAAACAGTGAAAGTGTGTTAACTCAGTATCTTCATTTAACAATTTCTTCTCAACATCATGTTCAATGCAGTATCCCAGTCTCAGCCCCTTGCTAATCAAGCTAATATATTCTTTTTGCTTTTTCTATACCAGAATAAGTCACAATTTTATATATGTCCTTATCTTGTAACAGCTCATAACACATCTTACTATATTGAGACTGGTGCATTGCAACTATTTTATTCTCCTTGTCAGAGGGTTTTATCACAAAATTATGCTGTTGAGAAAATTGTTTAACTGCCAACCATTCATTTTTAGTTAAGTTATAATGAATATTCTTTTTATCAAAATTATTGAATAACATTTCAATTTCAAAATCCAACATAGAATGAAACTTGTTTATGCCTTCATGTATAAATGGTGGTATAAACATACTAAAAACTTTAACATCTGTTGTATCTGTTGGACAATAAGCATTACATTCACTAGTGCAAGAAACAAAAGAATCATCAGATATTTCACTACTACTTGCCATTTCATCTATGCTATCATAAGTTTCATTAGCAGCAGTTCTCATACAGTTATTAGCTCTATATAAATTATAAACATGAAAATAATACCACAAATGCATTTTCCTGATCAGTTTAAAAATCTCAATTTTAAAAAATTGTATTCAAGCAACACTGTAGGAATAAATTTAAGACCACAGTGTAAAGGTGTAAACAAATTATCATCCAGCACATTATTAGTTAAATTCAAAACAATATTGGCAGTATTACAATTTAAATTAATGCCATTTAGTTCTTTTATTGTGTCTCCATTGTTCCTGATGTTTACCTCCTTTATGCTGGTCCCAGTCTTGCTCCTGGAACTATTGTTTCCTATTGTAATATTGTCCACCTTGCTGACGAAAATTTTGCTGCATGTATTGATTGTCATTAGGTTTGGGCAAAGCTGGAAATGCCTGTTCATCCTCTAGGTCACTCTGATACCTGCTTGTATCGCTAAACAAAGATTCTTCTCTTGACTTTCCCACTGTTTCCTGATTTTGAAAATGCACACGTGGCCCTCGACTTTGCCGTGCTGGTTTAAAGAAGGCCGTACCATTATCATAGTTCCTGAGGTCTCTTTTTATTTTAGTTAATTTCTGTTCACATATTTTATTTTCAAATACAGCCAAGTTGTCTTGTATATCACCAAAATACATCTCAAAGCATTTTTTGTCAAGGAAAAGTAAAATGTCATGGCAAACAGAGTTAATGTCTTTTCGTAAAGAAGAAAGCTTTACCTCGTCTCGTTCAACAAGTATTTTGACCCACTCAAGTGGGCAGCAATGCGTAGCCTTCTCCCATCTCTTCCGAAAGATTTTATCATCATTATCAGATAAATTAAATGGTTGAGAGGGACCATTAAAAGCTACCATTCTAGAACAAATATCAGGAGATAGAGATAGTGAATCAGTTAGAAAGATGTTATTATATAAGGAAACATTGTTTATTTTAAAATATGGTACTTTGATTCCACAGGGTCTGAAAACAGACTGCTGTTGGAAATGTGTAATTTAATTAAGTGAAATGTATCTTTAAAAGTTTTATTATAAATTGATGTTAATTGACTAACTGGTGATGTAAGTGGCAACTGTGAGTATTTAAGTCATTGTTTTTTTGTAATCTAGCACTCCTTGAAGGCTTATGTTAAGCCGAGGTGCTAGAGTGCTTTCTTTGGTGTTATTAATAGAATTGCTGTTTTATTACATTTTGGCTTATACCTGGACGTTTGTTGTTATTTTCATTATTTATTAAGTGTAATTCACCACATTTTCTCCAAACGTCACTAGTTTTAGTAGAGATTAAGGGACAGAGCTAAAATTTCTTTCAAAATCAGGGACATCCCTGAAAGTCAGGGACATTTGGGAAGTATGTCTCCCAGTCCCATTTCATTTGCTCACTCTACCAAGTACGATGTGACCATTTGGGAAGGCCAGTCCCCTTAGTTTTTTAATCTTGAGTTATCTTCTGTTTCTACCCTCTCCACTAAAAGAAAAAAAATACACTTTATTCAACTGCTTTTACTGTAATTGTGTTCTTCCTACTTTATTACCTTATTTTGCCTTGCTGATTGTTCTTAAATTTTGAAGTGCTTTTATTCTGATGTATTTTTTACTGCTTGTTAGTAGCCTGATTAAATTTGTGTGTTATTCTAAGTCTCTTAGTTTTGGTTTTAGCACTTGGGCTTCAGGCCAGTTATTTCACATTTAAGAAGGTTTTTGTGGTCTACACTCTTGTGGACAAACCCTTATCAAAATCCTCTCTCCATAAGTCCATCCAAGTTTCAGAACACTATAGCTGGACAATTCCCATCAGTTTCTCCTGCCAGCCTGGTTGCCATGGGCATACTGAGATAGTGTAGCAACTGCTTCAAGTTCACTGACACCCTCTTCTTCTAGCACATAATTCTTCTACGTACGAGAAATGCATCTATATCAGTAACCTGGAATCCATGTTCTCTCATGCCACAGGCAGTACTCCTGACAAAGAGGAGATTGCCAGCACAAACACCATACCAGCCACATCACATAGCCAAGCACAACACACACCCACCTATGTAGAGGTCCTCAATAAAAACTTACCTAAACAGCTGAGACCTCCAAAACACACTCATAAACATTCCACACGCAACACCAAACACATCATAGACAGCAGACAACACATCAGTGTCTCACAAACACAGCTCATAAGGCATAACAATAAACTCACACAGCCCATAAGGAATAAGAATAAACCAAACATACTAGTTAGTGGTGACTCAGTTGTGAGACACACTGATGTCACCTTCACCAGGCTCAACAAGGTGAAGATCACAGTCAGTCGTCTCTCAGGTGCCAGAATCGGGTCTATATTACTTCGACTAAACGGCAGAAGTTCGAACACCATATGTTCGAACTTCTAACCTCGAAGTGCAAAACCATCGAAGGCTTAGAACAGCGATTTTTTTCATAGGGAAAAAAAATCGCTGTTCCAAGAAACACACACACAACACAAGCACACCAAAGAAACAGCAATCCACACACATACACTTAAAATCCTACATCTAACCCTACACTAAACTGTACATACACTACTATCTATCCACTTATCTTAACCCAAACCCTAACCCTAAGGTCCGTCACTATCGCACACTCACCTAACCCGCTCCCTAACCCTAACGTCTGCACAATCGCACACTTACTTGAACCCGACCTGTAACTTTCCACCACAGTGCTGAAAATAGCGAAGCCACAGAATCAGCCCACCAAATTCTTTAACTGGGAAGGAATTCGGTTTTCCTTGGCTTCATGATAATCAGTTTTCGAACTTCACAGTTCAAACATATGGTGTTCGAACTGCAGAAGTTTTGAAGAGATGATAGGAACCCCCAGAATCTGCCACATCAAGCACACACGTAAGTCTCTCCACAACAAGTACAAGTATGACTGTCATTGTCCATTTTGGTGTGAATGACTTGAGGTATACCTCCCTGGACTATATGAAGAGAGACATGATTGAGCTTTCAGAGTATGTGTCCCAGGCAGGTATGACCCTAGCCCTAAGAAGCATCCTACCTTCACAAAGAATGATTCCACAATACCAACAAAAAATAACTGACTTCAACAATTGACTTAGTTTGTCTGCTTGGGATGACATGGTTGACAGACCTCAATGCTTTGCCAGAGATAGCCTCCACTTCTCACCCCTGGATTCAAGACTCTGGCCAAGGCTCTTGCCTCTCCTATTGTGCCTTTTTTAGGCAATGTCCCAAAGACAAATCTTCCTATGTAAAAGATCTGTAAAAAAGCAAATTAAAGGTCATGCTGCTTAACTCTAGGAGCCTTAACCTGAAAACACACTCACTGGGGGCTCCTCTCACACTGGAAGATGCCGGCACCTGTGCAGTCACAGAAACTTGGTTCAAGGCTGTGGAGAGCACCCCTGCCTTACCAGGCTATATGTCATCCCACACATTCCGATCCCAAAATGAGGTTGAGATGACTAAGAGTGGTGAATTCTCTATTTTCATTAAAGACAAGCACACCTCCAGACTGGTTTGTCAGCATGATGCACTAGAACTACTCCAGGTGCAACTACTCCAGGTGCAACTGACAATTGGCAAGACACCCATGCAAGTTATAGCCAGCTATAGATCCCCCTCCATGACTCCTACCTGGACCTACTTGACTCCATCAAGGTACCGCCTAACACCCTGAACCTTGCTGACTTCAACTACCCCACCATAGACTGGGTGAACTATTCCTGCTCTAATGCACTCATCCAATGATTCCTTGACTTCATCAATTCTAATGCACTAGACCAGCTTGTCTCATCCCCCACAAGGGGAGATAACATTTTAGACTTGGTTCTCACCAACATGGGTGACCACTGCACCACCCCCATAGTAAGTTCTTCCCTGGAGAGATCAGACCATCGGTCTGTCTCATTCAAAGTTTCTATCCCATCCAACTCCCCCCCCCCCAAAGCCATAACCAGGCTAAAAAACTTCCCAAAAGCTGACTACAACCTAATAAAGAAGGATATCAATAACATCACATCACCACCCCAGAGGATGCAGCCAACTATGCTGAACAGTATGCCAGTGCAGTATACAAGCACCTGTATAAGTGCATGGACTCAGCCATACCCAACAGAACTAAAACTTGATCCTCAAGGAAACACAAACCTATCTGATGGACATCCTCTGTCAACAGACTTTACAAAAAAAGGAAGAAAATGTTGTCCAAGGGTAAAAAAGGCACAAATTTCCAATTGGAAAATATCCCTTCTTAGCCCCAACAAGCAAATTAGATCAATAGTGAAAACTTCCAAAGCCAATTATGAACCGAAACTAACCTCTGAAACAAAGGGTAACCACAAAGCCTTTTTCATTTACATCAGGAACCTCCATGGCAAAGCCCAGGTTTGTTCCAAATTAGTTTTTAACGGTACCATTTACATTGATCCTGTTGCCTTAGCCAACTTGCTAGCAGATTGGTTCAGTGCAAACTTTACCTCCCCATCCCCCCAAAGGCCCTTTTGACATCCCCGATACCTATCCCGCACCTCACATCTCCATAAATCAAGTGTTAAAGGCCCTATCCAAGGCAACGAACACAGCTTCCATTGGACCTGATAGTATCCAAGGCTGTATTCTACACCATCTGCAGCAAGAACTAGCCTCACCATCTATTCAACCATAGCCTAAGGCTTCATTCCAGCAGAATGGAGAACTGACATTGTCAAACCCTTGCACAAAGGTGGTGCCACTACTGACCTCAGAAACTATCACCTCATTAGCTTAACAAATCTGATCTATAAGGCCATGGAGTGCATTATTATGGACCTCATAAACAAGGACATAGGCAATCTCCAAGCGCTTGACTCCGCCCAGTTCAGATTCATCAAGGACAGATCTTGCCTGTTGAACCTGGTTGACTTTTTTGAGATTGTTACCAAGGCCCTTGATGTTTCCAGTACATACAGATTACCTTGATTTGGCCAAAGCCTTTGACACAATACCTGACCCAGGCATCATTGAAAAGCTAACGCAACTTGGTGTAAATGCCTGTCCCATCAGGTGGATGGCCAACTGGCTCACTGGTAGGACGCACAAGGTCAAAACAGATGTCTCCACCTCTGACAGCAGACCTGTCACGAGTGGTGTTCCCCAGGAATCTGTCCTGGGACCCCTACTGTTCAGCATCTACTTCTCGGAGGTCCAGGCAAAGACAAAAAGCATGTGGCTGACCAAGATTGCAGACGACTGTAAGTTGGGTGCTGTCATTGACTCACCAGATGATGTTAACAAGAGGGTCTCACAGCAATGAATGACTGGTTCCAAAGTCATGGCCTTAAGTTAAATGCAAAAAAATGTATTATCATACCATTCAGCAAAAACACAGCCCCCACTGTTTACCACATCAGCCCCCTAACAACACAACATGGGGAGAGAGACCTGGTTACACAAGTTGACAACAATCTCACATTAGACCATCATGTAGTGGCAGTGGTCAGGAAAGCCTTTTAATTGGTTCATCTCATAAGTATAGGGATTGCATCCAGAAAAAAGGAGGTTATTACCTCTCTGTACTCCTCCCTCATTAGGGCAAAAATTGAGTACAACATCCTGTTTGATATGTACCTCTTCAAACACCTGCACCAACTGGAAAAGCCACAGAAATACCTCACAAAGAGAATCCATGGCGTCCAATACTTGTCATATGTGGACAGGCTCAAATCACTATCACTCTACTCGATATCGTACAGATTGGTCAGAGGCGATCTGTGTCTCTCTTACAAGGCAGTCTCGGACCCTGCCCTACTAGAGATGCTCCATATTAGTAAGTCTAACTCCTCGCGCATTACCCAATTGAAAGGCCTAAATCTAATATGCAACATTAATAAAACTTGCTGGAGAGACAGGTTTGTCTCCCAGAGGCTGCCCTGTCTCTGGAATAGACTCCCCATATACGTCAGACAAAGTATGTTGCTGACCCTCTTCAAGCGCAGCCTTGATGAGTGGATGGGAAACCACAAATTTGTCCCAGGGGTTCCACCTGTGTCCCTCATTGACAGGGGTGACAGGTGCTGACTGAGGTTTGTTTTTTGGGGATAAACTCTTGGCTAGGCTTGTAAAGGCCCCAAGGCCATTAGCCTAGTGACCTCCTATGATACTGTGATCCTATTATTACCTTACAGGCCCATCATTGAATACAATGTACCCTTTTGTATGTACAAATCCAAGCATATCAGCCAACTAAAAAGACCCCAAAGATTTCTAACCAAGAAAATAAAAGCCTTAACCCTTTCAACTATACTTATATATTAGCATGACTCTCCTTATATTCAGAAGCCTACCAGGTGCTCCAGGGTGACCTGTGTCTCTCTTCTTTTAGGCAAAAAAGTAATCCTAATTGGCCTTCCCATTTCTTTACAAAACCATTGCCCGTATGAACACTCACACTAGGGAACTAAATCTACACCAACAAATAAACCAGACTCATTAGAGGGATACATTCTAACTCAATGTACTCCTATCAGAATACGTTACTACTTCAAATCAAGCAAGTACTATTTTGGCTACCTTTAAGGCCAGTCTTGATGATTAGATGGATGGGTAGATAGAAATTAACACCAGGGGTATCATATACAGCCCTACTATATTTGTGAGTTGAAGATATTAAGTGTTTAAAAGAGGTGGCAAGAATTTTTTAAGTCTTTCTACTTTATCAGTGACATTTTCTAATGTACATTTATATAGCAAACATTGTATAGATGTTTACTGCAAGTCAGAAACACAAATGATTACACAAATGCTGCTGAACATTATAAGAGAAGCATATGCAAATAAATAATCAGAAAACACATCAATATGAATATACAGGCAAAAGATTGGGTGTATTTTCCAGGTTTTTATGAGGTAGCTGTGTTTATAAATAATTTTGAGATGAGAAATTCATTAGCATATATGTTAAAACACAACTGCATGCCATTCAAAAGATTGTAAGTAATGACAATCCACTATATCTCTTTGAGTCAACAAATCTTAAATGTCATTAGCTTGGTTGCAAGAAACTGCAAGTGACAGTTCAAGTACTTATGTTCTTGCAGTACATTTGCTCATGCCTATCGTGTTAGTTAAAAAATATACTCAATGTCTTATAAAGCATATACTCAAGAACATTGTGTAGCATGTAGATGTGACATAAATAAAAAGGTTTTTTTTTTTTATGCAGGGCAAGCTCATTTCCACTACCCCATGCAGGAAAATTCATCCCTCAACATCTCTTACTTTAGTTTTCTAAGTCAGAGATCACAGCGTTTTAGGGAAGCAATGACTACTACAAGGGAGTGTAACATCTGTCACATTTTTTTCCGAGGTACATAGACCTCAGGTTACTCCATATCTTGCAATTATTCAACTATTACCAACTCACACAAATGTCTAGTGAGAGATGAAGAACAAACAAGTGCTGCATCTAGCTATTATGTTTGAGCAACTGTGGCTTGACCCTCAGGTGGTCAGAACAAGTGACTGTAGATAAAATAATGAAGTAGTAGTAATAGCTAATCTGTATAATGACTTACACCTATAACAATAAGGTGTCACTGTGAACCAAATATATGCATTTAACAAAAATTAGCACATATCCCTTTCCCTACAGAGCTCAAGAAATGCATGAAGGATTCTAGATGAGGCCATACAAGTGTGCAGTAGAGTGGGAGTATAACTTGTCCATCCCTGGTGAATATGCCCCTCAGCATACAACCAAACTCTTTGCTGTCCCTGCTGCCTGCCCTAGGGTATTAATTTTCCATTTTTCCAGGAAAAATACAGTTTAATCCCAAATTTGGTTTGACTAATGGAAAACATGGGATTTTCATGAAATTTGGCATTTCTGACCAGAGCATCATTAATCATAACTAGTATTTATTCCCATATTAATATTTACAATGCTGTCAGCTTGCTTTGTTAAGTTTTCTGTACCTACAATCTGTTTTAATTTTGCATATATAGATGCACTAGAAAACTGTTATGAAATCACAAATGGAAGTTAGACTTAAATGGTTACAATTCCCACTAGCACTTTCCTTACCTTTAATAGGCTTCTTTGAAGTCTTCTTCTCAGCAATTCCCCAGACCCTTTCCTAAGACTTTGCCTTGTTCCCAGCCTTTCATAGGTACATCGGTTCATAGGTGTGTACTAGGGTAATGGCCCTGGAGCCTTTACAAGCCTAGCCCATAGGATTACCCTGGCATCGTGCCACCTGACCTTAGTTCCCAGTGCCTCTGTCGAGTAAAGACACTGGAGTGATCCCTGGGGTGAAGTTTCAATTTCCCATCCACTCATCAAGATTTCTTTTGAAGAGGGCCAGTGAGGTGCTCTGCTTGACATGTATGGGAAGTCTATTCCATAGCATGGGCAGTCTCTGGGTTATGAACCTGTCCCTCTAGCATGTTCTGTTGATTGTGGTAATGAGGTTGAGGTCTCTGGTTCAGCTCATTGAACAGTTTTCTGTCAAGTACTAAGTCAAAGCCCTTTGTGAAATGTAGGTAGATTGCATCCTTTGTCATTCCCTGATCCATTTCTGCTGTTACCCAGTCAAATAACTGCAGCGGGCTTCTTAGTAGTGAAGTCATGCTAATTTGAGTTATGATCCCAGATGTCCTTTAAAAGGCTTCATGAACCCGGACTAACTTCCATGTAGTTGTGTGGATATTCAAGAAGCTGTCCTCCCTTGTGTAAAGGGATAAATGAAGCTGTTTTCCAGTTATATGGTACTTTCATATTGGCCAGAGATCTATTATGTTTCCCTCCGAGTGTTTTGGGGGTATTTGCAAGTTTACTCTGATTGATATCCAGTGTGAGCTATTTGCTCTTTCCTCCTGCTAAAACTGTCACTCGACTGTATTGCCCTGCATAGCATCATACCTTTCACTCTTATTATTTTGTGAATATAGTGACAAAGAGCTAGATCATCAATGACTGTGTCTTCTATAACCCCTTACTTCAATCCTTGATTATGTTTATATCTGTCTTCCTGAGTCTTCCTCTGTGAAATGCATCTGAAAAATAGTCTTCCTCATGGCTTTCCTTTTTGATCCATTGTGCACTCCAGAGTGGCTTTTCTTAATGAGTTAGCTGCATCTTTCCTTGCATATATGCAGGACTACCTCTGTGCCTCCCACTTTTTTCTTTCTGC
>NC_056747.1:269384431-269449431 GCF_019279795.1 Protopterus annectens | reverse complement strand
TTCTGGTTGAACCTTCCAAGCTTATCCAGTTGTTTACTTCTGGTTGAAGCTTCCAAGCTTATCCAGTTGTTTACTTCTGGTTGAACCTTCCAAGCTTATCCAGTTGTTTACTTCTGGTTGATCCTTCCAAGCTTATCCAGTTGTTTACTTGTGGTTTAACCTTCCAGGCTTTTCCAGTTGTTTACTTCTGGTTGAACCTTCCAAGCTTATCCAGTTGTTTTCATCTGGTTGAACCTTCCAAGCTTATCCAGTTGTTTACTTCTGGTTGAACCTTTCACGCTTATCCAGTTGTTTACTTTGTGTTGAACCTTCCAAACTTATCCAGTTGTTTACTTCTGGTTGAACCTTCAAGCTTATCCAGTTGTTTACTTCTGGTGGAACCTTCCAAGCTTATCCAGTTGTTTACTTTTGGTTGAACCTGTTTGTTAAGTATTTGCTTGTGATTTTCACTGTTGCAAGGCGATCTTTTCTGCTTGTTCTGGTTTTCCCACCAAGCACTGTTATAACAACTAATTTGTTAGCTATTTAAAACATTCTTTAGAGTCTGCTTGCTGATTTTGTGCTATTTTAAATGTTTTTAGTATCTCACTGCTATTTTTCTGGTGCGGTGGTGGTGCTGCGGTAGTGTTGTCTCCTCACAGTTAGATGTTGCCCATTCGATTCTCAGTAAGAGCGTCTTCTGTGTGGCGATATGCGAGAATGAGTGTTCCTTCATTGACAGTTGTGCGTTAGGCCCAGCAAGCCAGCACGTAAAAATCTACTGCCAATCATTAGCGGACTGGAGTTCCGCTGTGGCGACCCCTAACCAGGAAAAGCCGAAAGACACAAACAAACTGCTATTTTTCTGGTATGTTAAATATTCTCAGGTGATTCCCAATGAAATTATAGTAGCTAGCATCTGTAGTGTAGTCCAGATACAGGTTTGCTGAATCTGTGTCTGTTTGTAGTGGCTGTTTGTTCTAAGCATGTTTTCCAGGCCATCTTGCATTGGAAGGGGCCTTTATGCAGTCCATTGAGAGGATTGTGCATTTTGGAACCTGTCTGGTGAATGGTGGTTGATCTAGGGATTTGAATAAGCATCCTCATTGGTCCTTTTGAACCTTTAAAAAATTTACTTTCAAGTTTTTAGCTTCACATACTGCCATGCAATTGTGTGCCATAGCCGGACAGATTAATTCAACAGTTTTTCCCTTAGTTACAGATATAGCACATTAGTGTAGCCCTCATCCTTAGTACTTTCCCAGTCAAATAAATACTGCTAATGAGCTGAAACATGTTAAAGTACCAACAAAAAAACAGGCAGAAATATCCATCCACGGAGCTCCTCCTTGATCGATCCTGAAAAGCACCCCCTAGTGAGAACAGTCTTCAACCAAGCATTCTGGACAGTGGCATACCCTTGTTTCTCCTGCCAACCTTGTTGACTTGGGTCTCATGAGGCAGTGTAGCAATTGCCTCTTATACACTGACAACCCTCTACTAATAATTCACTCTAATACAGAGTGTGAGAGATGTGTCTTCACCAAGAATCTTGAATCCATGCTCTCTTGCACTCAAAACAGTAACACAGAAAAGGTTGCCAAACCACCCAGCAGTACACATGCACATAATACCACTACTCATACACATAGTATGCATCCAACACAAAAGTCAACATATGAGAAGGTTCTGTCATAAAACCTATCGGGACACCAGAGACCTCCAAAACACAAGACTGCTACAATTAATACAGTTCTTACAGCACCCATGACACATAGAAACAGCTCTGTCTCACCTACCAAGCCCATAAGGTGTAAGACTCAAAAAAACAAATTTTCTATTCATTGGAGACTCAATAGTGAGACACATGGATGTGCCACTCACCAGGCTGGACAAGGAGAAAGTCACAGTCAGCTGCCTGTCTAGTGCCAGGATTCGTCAGATCACACATGCACTCAGGTCTGTCAGCAACAAGTACCATTATGACTTTTTCATAGTTCATGTTGGAGTGAACAACCTGAGGTGTACATCACTGGACTATATAAGAGAGACATGACTGAGCTCTCTGAGTACGCTTCCCTGATAGGTATTTCCCTAGCCTTGAGCAACACGCTACCCTCACCTAGAATGATGCTACAATATAAACAAAAAATTATTGATTTTAATAACTGACTTAGTGTTTGCTGTCATTCAAAGAGGATCCAGTTCCTGTCAGCCTGGGAAGCCATAGTCGATAAACCATGCTGCTTTGCCAGAGATAGTTTACTCCTGTCACTTCTAGACTCTCAGCTGCTGGCAAAGACTCTTACCTACCCCACAATGTCTCAAAAATAAACCTACCAGCATGAAATTTGCCAGTCATAACAAAATAAGGGTCATGCTGCTAAATGCTAGGAACGTAAACCAAAAATTGCACACCCTGGAAGCACTTCTATCACTGGAAAATATAGATGTCTCTGCAGTCACAGAAACCTGGTTCTAGGCCTCAGAGAGTATTCCGGTCCTGATCTTGCAAGGCTACCATGTCTTCCACATCTTCAGACCGCAAAATGAATGTGTGAGATCCAAAGGAGGCAGCGTTTCTATCTATATTACAGATAAATTCACCACTCGTAGTTAGATTGGACAACTCCAAAGTTCAGATTATGGTAGGTAAGACCCCAGTTCAAGTCAGAGCCAGTTACAGATCCCCCTCCATGGGTCATGACACACATGAAGCCCATTTGACCAAACTGGAGACAATCCAAATATTACCGAGCACTCTGGTTATGGGAATTTCAATTATCTCAACATCAACTGGAAAACCTACGCTAGCCCTAACCTGCCAGCACAAAAGTTCCTTGACTTTGTTTTGTTTGTTAACTCTAATGCCCTGGAGCAAATTTTACATACCCTGCCAAGAGGAACAAACATACTAGATCTGGTCCTCACCAACATGTCAAATGTATGCACCATGGCATCTGTTGGACCATCATTAGTTAAATCTGACTACAAATAAGTCACCTTTGAGCTGACGCTAACACCAGAACTCACAAAGGGCAAAGTCAGATTAAAAAACTTCACCAAGGCAAACTCTACCCTCCTAGGTGAAGTTATAAATGCATTCTGAACCCCACCCCAGCTGGAAGTGGTAACTATACCAAAGCTTACACTAAAGCCCCGTACAATTACTTGCATAAGTGTATAGACTAAGATATACCAGAAAGAATCAAAGCCAGAGCCCCAAGTAAAAACAAGCCACCATGGTGGACATCTAGTATCAACAAATTTTATAATACACACAAAAAGTTGATGTCCATGAAAACAAAGGCAAGACACCAACAATGGAAAAGCACCATGTCAGCCTCAACAGGCAAATAAGACAACTTGTCAAATCCTTTAAGGGCATCTTTGAGGAAAAACTTAGCTAGCATAGCCAAGGATAACCATAAGGCATTTTACAGCTATGTACATAGCCTAAAAGGTAATACCAAAGCATGTGCAGAACAAGTGGCCAATGCTATCACACACACTGACCCCACAGAGATAGCAAACCCACTAACAGATAGGTTTGGTGAAAATTTCACCCCCCCCCATCCTCTCCAAATCTATCACAAACCTTGCCCCAACCCCCAACCCCACCCTACATATCTGAAAACCAGGTCATCAAAGCCTTGTCCAAGGCAAAAAACAGCTTCTGTGGGACAATACTGCATTCCAGGCTGTCTTCTAAACAGGTTAAAACAAGAACTAGCATCACCGTTAAGTACCATTTTCAATCTTAGTGTAACCACAGGCTTTATTCTTTCAGAGTGCAGAACAGCAGCAGCTATTCCCCTCCACAAAGGTGGCCTAACAAAAGACCCAGGGGAAGTATAGACCCATAAGCCTGACCAGACTCATCTGTAATGCCATGGAACATGTCATTATGGACCTCATGAATAAAGACATAGGTGACCTCCAAACCCTGGATCCTTCCCAATTTGGCTTCATCAAGGGCATATCCTGCCTGGTAAATATTGTGTATTTTTTCGATAATGTGACTACGGCCATTTATGAGGGCAAAACTGTGCACACAGAATACCTCGACTCAGCAAAGACTTTCAACACAATCCCACACTCAGGCATTACCAATAAACTTAGCAAACTAAATGTAAACCCCTTTGTTGTAAGATGGGCTGCTAACTGGCTCACAAACCATTCATACACTATCAAAGTGGGTGACTGCATATCAATCAGCAGAACCTATTACCAGTGGGGTGCCACAGGAGTCAGTGCTGGGCCCCCTACTGTTTGTTATATACTTCTCAGAAATTCAGGTCAAAACTAAGGGGTTGTGACTGACCAGGTTTGCAGACAACTGCAAACTGGGTGCAATTACTGAACCCCAAATTATGTCATTATACTTCAGGAGGGTCTTACTCAGACTAACGACTGGTGTCAGTCACAGTCTCAAACTGAATGCAAAAAAATGCATCTTCATTCCCTTCGGCACAAACAATGTCCCTTCATGCTAACAAATCAACAACAATACCCTATGTACCCACAAAGTGGTAAGGGACTTGGGTTCACAAGTTGACCGCAACCTTAACTTTGACAACCATGTGTCTGCTGTAGTAAGGAAGCACACCTGATTAGTAAAGGCATTGCTTCAAGAACAAAAGAGGTTATGACACCTCCATACTCGGCAGTAATCTGTCCCATAATTGAATATAGTGCCCCATTTGTCATGTACCATACAAAGCACCTGTAGCAACTGGAGACACCTCAGAGGTTTCTAACAAAGAAGATCAAGGGACTCCAGCATGTGCCTTACACAGACCGACTAAAGTCCCTGTCACTTTACTCTGTATCATATAAACTTCTTAGGGGAGACTTATGCTGGGCTTACAGAGCAACCTCAGATCCAAGCCTAATGAACTTGCTGCATATTCGTAGATCAAACAGAACTAGGGCAACCTGTTCCATGGACCTAAATATGGCCTCTAACTTAGATTTATCTCCCATTGACTGCCGTGTCTTTAGAATTCTCTACCTATTCATGTGAAACAGAGCACCTTTACGACACTGTTCAAAAGGAACCTGGATGAGTGGATGGGGCACTGTAAATTCTTACCAGGAATAGCACCCACAACCCTCCTGGACATGGGCAGTCATTACTAAATGCAATCTTGGGTATTAACTAACATTTTTATGGTATTACATTGGGATGAAATGGCTAGGCTTGAAATGACCTCCGGGCCGATAGCCTAGTAATCTGCTTTGATCCTATGATGCTTTAGTTGTAACTTATTTTCCAGGAAAGCTTCAAGTATAAGCCTTGCCCAGTTGTTTTCTTCTGGTTGAACCTTCCTGCATTTGTAACTTTTTGACATGTTGGAGAATCTATAGAGGTATGTGTGTATAGAATATCTTAACAAATAACAATACAGAAGTTGTAAAAAAAACATTGCACATGGAAACATATCTCTCAACCTCTAAGTATTAAAAAACATCATGCAATGACCATTGAAAAATCATAGCTGAAGGTCCAAAAGAGGAGCACTTTGTTAATTTTTTCAGACTAGAAGGCTTTTAGATAGTAGTCTCTATATAGTTATTCATAATGATTTTTTGTATGTCCTTTATTTTAGTTGTTTAATAATATACATACCCTTAAAGAAGTGTCATTTCAAGAGAAACACCAGAGAGTCTAGAAGGAACAAGGTCAAATCTGAGGAACAAAATTTTAGTGCTATGCGTAAATCATAGTAGTTGAGAGGTATGCATGGAAATGTAGTTGTCCTTTTGCCCAGACTATAGCACTGAAACCACACTACTATCATTCATTTTTTAATACAACCTTCATTCCTTAATACTGTCAACTACTGCAAGAATAAATGCCTCTTCTATGCTTCTGTCGTTCTCTAACTCTCAGTGGCAATTAATACTGTACCGTGTATGCTCCATTGCCAGAGACTAACTGAAAAGGACCTCAGCTTCAATAGTTCCAAAGTTAATGTTTTGATTGATCATATGCTCTAAAATAGTCTGATGACATTTTCCAACTTTCAACTCATAACCTTTTGAGTGCCACAGGTGTCCATATTTGTACCCATGCTTTTCAACATCTGTGTTATTGTCAGACTTCCAAGATGACTGCACACTGATAAACATCTTAACTTCAGCTCTCCCAGTGTGAAACAGTAACTAAGAAAAATGAGTACTATTGAAACAGTTTTTTTTTCCTTTGGTAAAATTCATTTACTAGCTAGTAAGTATACCGCCTTGATGCCAACAAAGAAACAATTTAGAGAACCTGAACAAAAATCAAACAGAAAATGTGAAGAGAAAACACTGTCTGGGAAGGATTCTACAGTTGTTCAGGAAAAAGCAGTTCAAGCTTCAGCACTGGTTCAAGAGACGGTTTCCAGTAATTTAGAGGAAAGGATAATCATATGCATTCATAGGTGATCATAGTAAACCAAGCATTGCAGGAATGTATCAGCTCAAATAACAAGGCTAGAAAAAATGAATGAAGCTTTAACTAGCTGTTTAGATAAACTGAAAAAAATGCAAAAATCAGAGACTGAAATGAAGAAAAAAGCTAGCTGAGTATGAGGCTTCAAAATAAGAACTGTTTCAAAAATAGTGGAGTTAGAAGATGGAGCATACAGAGGAAACCTGAGATTTTTCTGCTGTACTAGAAAAATTAGAAGGAATAGATTTATTAATTTTATGAAAGCACAAATAAGCAACTGGGCTTTTGTTCCTCAGCAGTATTTGTTAAATGAAAGGGCACATTGAGTGTATACTCTAAACCAGGTCACGAAAAAGCAACCAAGACCTATATTAGTAAAGATGAAATCATACCAGCAGATAAAGTTGATCCTGAGAAAACTGTGGCAGAATGGAAAAATATTAAAAATTGGAGACAGCAGAGTGTTTATGGAAAAAGATTATTCACCACTAAGCAAAAGAGAAGCAAATTTATCCCAGCAATCAGGGGGTAGCGAGAGCAGGTATAAGATTCAAGCTGCTATATCTAGCTGTCTTCAGAATATTTTTTTTCCTGGATGATCAAAGTAATTTTTGATGCAGAACAAATTAAGGAGGGAATAAAAAAAAGTTTATCCAACAAAAAGTGAGCCAAGAAGCAGAATATACTCTATTTTTCATTCTTATGACAATAAAGTTCATAGAGAGATTTTGTCAGTGAAACTTATACAGTGTTCAAAAGGAAAATGCTTGAGAGGTAATAAAAGCACTTGAGTTGACTAGAAAAATAAGGAGCATCTTGAACCAGAGTCAGGGGTTGGGAGATGGAGATAAACATGAAGATCAGCAACATTGAAATTAATGAATACATGGGAGGCATTTGTGAAATATGCCTTTGCAAGAAAAAGTAGGTGAAAAATACTGAACTTGGTTGTTGACTTTGTTAAACTTGTGGGTGGACTGTGAAACATGTACATGTTCAGTGAACAATCGGCTTTTGTCAGGAATATATTTTCAAGGGAATGGTATAGTTTTTCAAAGTTTTCAGACCTTGAATATATTTTTGACAAAGAATTAACTCATGTCTACCGTAGAGGCAAAAGTATCAAAAATTACCTGGAAGGAGGGATGAAAGTTAACATGTGCAACAATAGTAACAAATCCAAGAAAGGGTTGCATAGATGCGGAAGATGTAATTACTGTTCACATCTGAATTGTGGGGGGACTATGTTTTTGGAAGCAAGAAACATGACCCTGCATTTGAACACATTTGCCATTTGTGATACCAAAGGCATCATATATATAGCTGTTTGTAAGAAATGTCCCTCTTTCTATGTTGGAAAGAGTGAAAGAAAGCTTAGACAAAGAATATACGAGCACTTATATGATGTTAGGGTGAAAAATGAGAAAAATGCACTTAGCAAGCATTCAACAAAATGTGATACTACAGGATACTCATTTTTTATTTTGGAAGTAGTTCCCACTAATCCCAGAGGTGGGATGTGGGAAACACTTATTGAATACAAAGAATTGTATTGGCAACTTTTTTTAGATGCAAACCATAATTATGGGCTCAATGATATGGTATCTTTGGCCCCAGTTTTGAAGATGAGAGCTGCAAAGCTTTAATTTTAAAAGGGTTTTATTTGGTTTATTTTCATTTTTAGTTTATCTTACACAATATCATAAAATCTGCACTGCAACTATTTAAATTCTTGTTGGTTGTTTTCAATGTAATTTATACTATGACCACAAGATGGTGCTATGATCAAATTCAGACTTATAAGCCTTATTTATGTTTAATGCAGAACCATTTTAAATGATGTATTAAAAATGTTTTTAAAGTTTTTAAAAGTTTTTAAATATTTATTATAAATAGGAAATATGGAGGGCATTTTGTAATTAGGAAAGTTCATTTTAACACTGCAAAGTTTTTATGAATTTTAAGTATTCTTTTACAATCAATTTCACCAAATGTGCTTAAAATGATTGGTTAATTGAGTACTGATGAAATTCGAATGGTATATAAAAGCATTTATTTCAAAACATGGCTGATACAACTGATGAAGTTGGCTGAAACGTCCTTTTGGATACGTTATTGTGCTTAGTGCTTGTACCTTACAGTTCCTGTCTTTGTGGTGGAGTGTTTGCATTAGTGCTTATTAAAGCATTTTTTACTTCTGGAGCCTCGATTCATTTGTGCTTGGTGGAGTTGGAGCTACACTTTTATTGTTTTTTTTTGTCCTATTTTGGCTCACCTACTGTTTACTAGTTCATGTTTATGGAGCCACTACCGAGCACAGATCTAGCTCCAAGGAGCTCTGAGACTGGGGAACTGCGTAAGTTGATCGGACAACTTACGCAATTGATTGCCTTGCTGACACCACTCAGCCAGTCATTTGTTTCCCTTGCTGCTTTTACACAACCACCGGGGAACCAGGAAGTCAATCGGAAGCAGGCTGGTACAATGTGAATAACATTTTTCCTGTTGAAGAAGATGAAAGCTGTGAAAACAGCTTGGAAGGGTTTCCGCATATCACAGTGGACCAAGAGAACATTAACAACAATAGAGGAGAGGGAATTTCTGTGAGACCGAAAAGTCAAAGAAGGCAGCACCATGGGTGTATGGACAAGCCTAATATCTCTTCAGGTACACAGAAACTTTTTTCAGACTGTTTTAAAGCAAAATACAGTTTCGATTTACAGCGCAGTCCAAACAAACACAGTACTACCAACTTTGTCACCTTATTGAACGATTTGGAATTTTTTTTAATTAAATACAAAACCCTTGAAATAGACAATGATTATCTCAAATATTGTATTTCTTTAAACATTGTTCCCAAAGGTTTAAGGGTTTGCAAATACCCTAACAATGTTGTTGAAGGGTCTGAATTTTGTTCTGAGCTTACCTCTATTTTTGATAACTGTGGAATGAATATTATGAAAGCTATAATTACAAATAATGAGAGGTTAATGGAAAAGTTGCAGGTTGATATTGAAAAAACCAACAAAGCTATTTTGAATGATTTGTTGTACACTGTTGAAGCAAACAAATTAAAATATCAGAATGTTTTTCAAAAAGTTGATGCTAAATGTAAGGAGGTACAAACTAGGAAAATAGGGAAAATCAAAAGAGACCAGGAAGAATATAAAAACAAAACACACTATCCTAGACCCAAAACTATTTTCAGAAATGGCTATGGGAACTGGGGGAGACAAGAAACCTATGAAAGTGAATGGGGAGAAACTGAAATAGAAGAACAACAAGAACAACCTTTAGGGACAGAAGAATATCCCCTACTTAGGAGATCAGAGAGATTAATGCAACAAGGAAAAGTTTACTATAATTCAAAAAACTACAGGGGGAGGGGGGGGGAGGCCTTTTCAGACGACACGCCAGGGTTGGAATTAGATGGTGGCATCACAAACAATTTGAACACTTGGACTTTCAATGGATTCAATATACACAATTATTCCAGTGTTAGTATTGACAAGAGTTGGTTTGATTTATTTTCGAAAGGCTTCACTTTTGTTCCTACACAAAAAATGGATATTTTCAAACTTTTGATAGACATTAAATTGTTTATTCGTAAGAAGAATTTGGAGCTTTTCTTCAAAGGTAAAACACTTGAGAATGATGCACAATTTCTGAAGCAGAAAAGTACATTCAACCCACCCATGCACCCCCAACTTAAGAATTTTGAATTAAAGGTGGAACATGAAATTAGAACCCACCTGACAACAAGGGCTTTTCACTCCAATCTAACACAGGAGGAAAAAAATACTTTAAGAGTTATCAGCGACAATCACAATTTTAGAGTAATGAAACCTGACAAGGGGGGTGGGGTTGTTGTTATGGAAACAATCCAATACGAAGGGAAAATGTTGGACTTATTAAATGATTCAGATAAATACACCAGGGTGTCTATCAATGAAGTCAATATAGCATACAGAAAGATTCAGGTTTTGTTATATGACATGCTAATGCAAGGTTCCATAGACCAAGATACCTACACGTTTTTGGTTGTTGATAAACCAAAAATTCCTTGCATTTTTGGTATACCCAAAGTTCACAAAAATCCCTGTGACCCCCCCCCCCTTAGACCAATTGTGTCAGCAGAAGGGTCAATAACAGCCCCCTTAGCAAAATTTGTTAACCACAAGATTAAGCATGTACTTGAAGGGTGTGACAATATTTTAAAAGACTCCTGGGACCTGTTGAGAAGAATTAAACCCTCATTATACAGTGAAAATACTTCCTTTGGGACCATGGATGTTATAGATCTTTTTGGTTGCATACCACACGATTTAGGTCTATCTTGGTTTGAAGAAAAACTAATTGTAAGTAAAAAACTGACACATACTGATTTTAGAAATACTCTAACCTTGATGGAAATAGTGTTAAAAAATAATTTTATCTATTTTCAAGGGGAGTACTTCAAACAAGAAAAAGGCGTTGCAATGGGTGCACATTGTGCACCGGCATATGCAAACATCATTATGGCCTTTTGGGAAGAAAATTTTCTACTTAATTCTCCTTTGTTAAAGGAATGTTCTCTGTATACCAGGTTTTTAGATGATTTGTGTTTTTTTTGGAAGGGTAGCAAGGAAAATTTCAACAACCTTTTGATGTATGTAAATAGTACTTCCACTTTTTTTAAATTCACTAGCAACTTTGATGAACAAGAATTGAGATATCTTGATGTTCATATAGAGAAAAAAGAAGGGAATTTTACATCAAGAATCTGTAGGAAAGAAACCTTCTCCAATTCTTATTTGCATTATACCATTTGCCACCCCCCCATCAAAAGAAGGGGGTAGTGAAAGGACAATTGATCAGGTCCAGTAGAATGACCTCCGACAACAAGGTCTTTCTGGATGAAACCAACTTTTTAAGGAGTCTTTTCATCCAGAGAGGGTACCCTTTGGAATTGTTCAATAAAGTGCTTGTAGAAGTCAACACCAAAAGAGCAGATACTTTTGCACCCATTTTAGGCAAGGATGAAAACTTGACTCATAATCAAGAACAGGCACACAAGTTTGGGGAAAATGAGACAGGGTTAATCACTACCTTCAGTGAACAATCGGCTTTTGTCAGGAATATATTTTCAAGGGAATGGTATAGTTTTTCAAAGTTTTCAGACCTTGAATATATTTTTGACAAAGAATTAACTCATGTCTACTGTAGAGGCAAAAGTATCAAAAATTACCTGGAAGGAGGGATGAAAGTTAACATGTGCAACAATAGTAACAAATCCAAGAAAGGGTTGCATAGATGCGGAAGATGTAATTACTGTTCACATCTGAATTGTGGGGGGACTATGTTTTTGGAAGCAAGAAACATGACCCTGCATTTGAACACATTTGCCAATTGTGATACCAAAGGCATCATATATATAGCTGTTTGTAAGAAATGTCCCTCTTTCTATGTTGGAAAGAGTGAAAGAAAGCTTAGACAAAGAATATACGAGCACTTATATGATGTTAGGGTGAAAAATGAGAAAAATGCACTTAGCAAGCATTCAACAAAATGTGATACTACAGGATACTCATTTTTTATTTTGGAAGTAGTTCCCACTAATCCCAGAGGTGGGATGTGGGAAACACTTATTGAATACAAAGAATTGTATTGGCAACTTTTTTTAGATGCAAACCGTAATTATGGGCTCAATGATATGGTATCTTTGGCCCCAGTTTTGAAGATGAGAGCTGCAAAGCTTTAATTTTAAAAGGGTTTTATTTGGTTTATTTTCATTTTTAGTTTATCTTACACAATAGCATAAAATCTGCACTGCAACTATTTAAATTATTGTTGGTTGTTTTCAATGTAATTTATACAATGACCACAAGATGGTGCTATGATCAAATTCAGACTTATAAGCCTTATTTATGTTTAATGCAGAACCATTTTAAATGATGTATTAAAAATGTTTTTAAAGTTTTTAAAAGTTTTTAAATATTTATTAGAAATAGGAAATATGGAGGGCATTTTGTAATTAGGAAAGTTCATTTTAACACTGCAAAGTTTTTATGAATTTTAAGTATTCTTTTACAATCAATTTCAACAAATGTGCTTAAAATGATTGGTTAATTGAGTACTGATGAAATTCGAATGGTATATAAAAGCATTTATTTCAAAACATGGCTGATACAACTGATGAAGTTGGCGACGAAAACGTTTTTTTGGATACGTTATTGTGCTTAGTGCTTGTACCTTACAGTTCCTGTCTTTGTGGTGGAGTGTTTGCATTAGTGCTTATTAAAGCATTTTTTACTTCTGGAGCCTCGATTCATTTGTGCTTGGTGGAGTTGGAGCTACACTTTTATTGGGTTTTTTTTGTCCTCTTTTGGCTCACCTACTGTTTACCCCCAACTTTATGTCGTAAATGTTTAGAAGGACACAAAAGGGGAAGACAGTAACTCTAAATAAAAAAAATGGTCTTATTGGTATTTGTATAAAATATTCCATGATATAAACTGCATGTTATATATAGTAAAGCAGTTTTGTTTAGTGTGTAGTCAGGGGTATTTTAAATATGTAGATTTTTTTCAGTAACTGTTGTATGTGTTAAATATATTAAAGTAAACAAGCATTTTTCTATTTGTAAGAAATAAAGGCTTTACTGTACAAAAGAGTAGAAAGACTGGACAAAAGCAAGTTTAATGTTAATATGCTGTGAACTTGGACTGCTGGGGTATGCTGGGGTATAAAAGTGCAATGATTATATTATAGGTATAATTAAGATATTTGTCTTATTTTACAAGGGTGGATGTCTACACTAATACCATTGGCTTACCCTATGGACAAGTACATTTTTTAAGAAACTAAGCTTTAAAAATAAAAATGACAAATGAAAGCCACTAAAAATGCTAAGTTTCTTATACCTGCAAATATATTAGCTTTCTTCTTTCATCAGCAAATGTTCAGGGGGAGTCAAGAATCTGCACATTCTGCTCAGAGTGAAATTGACAAAGACTTATTGCTGAGTACTTTTCCATGCAATTGAATTTTCTGCAGATGCAAGCAATTAATCTTGAGATTTCTGAGAATTCCTTGCTGAGGGAAATGTAAAATATAAAGGTATAATGGCAAGCAGCTCAGTAAAAAATGAAGTTTGAAATCATGGCACGTGAATAAGTGATAGCAGCCTCAATATTTTAGCAATTTAATAAAACAGTTTACAGTTTATTTTTATTTAAATATAGCAAGTGCACTTTTCCTTAGGGTAAAAGTAAATGTTTTCCAAAAGCATACAATCTGTTTTTCACATCAGTGAGGTACTAGAGATAAGAAAAGAACAGCCAGCAATTAGTTTAAGTGGGAACACACACTGTAGCATACACTTTAACATGGGTAACCTTAATTTTTGGTTAGGTAATGACTGTGGGTGCTTCAGTCAATTTGGTGCAGTTATTCCTACCTGAAGGGATAACTTAAATTTTTGAAGATGTACATAGCTTTCTGTGTTGCTCTAATTAATAGGTGATGGGGCATTTTGAAACATCTGTGTTACTGTTGTGCATACTGTACTATCCCACCCCATCATGGTTCAGTATTCTGATGATTCCACCCGAATATCGTCTGCCATCTCCCTTGCCAGCTTCAGCACAGCATTCAGCGGTGTTGCCACCATTTGAAACAGTGGCTTACTGAGTCAAATCTTCTGGTAAATGCTAATAAAACAGAGTTAATCCTGTGTGGATTAGGTGCCATTTCATTCATTCTATAACTAATACAGTAATTGAACAAGGTGCCATGCCAGACTCCTTGGAGTTATCATGGATTATAAATTAAATTTTTACAAATACCACAAGCATATCGATTATTTCACTTTAAAAGCTCTGTAAGTTTAAGATCTACATTACTGAAGTTGCTAATCTAATCCCAGGTCAACGTTTCTACCTATTTTGCTATACTCATTATCTATTCTAACCAGTATCCCCTAAATCTCTTGTACAAAAGCTAGAGTAAACTTATATCCATTTCCAAACTAGCAGCGAATATTTGTTAAAACAATCAACACTACCTGGTCAAAGTTAATCAACATTATGATCTTTAATCATATGAAGACTACATATAATGTATTCTTTAAGACAACTAGATGTCCAGCAGTATCCATTATTGCTTACAAATACATACCAACCTGAAACCTAAGCTCACAAACACGCAACCCCTTACAAGTATCTAGATTATACAGTCATCATGGAGACTCCCTATTCTGTCCACATATCCAAACTGTGGAACTCAGAACCTCCAAACCTGAGAAACTAAATAAACACCTATCATTTGCAGCACAAAGTGAAAACCTACTTAGCCTCAAACTGGCATTGCTCTTGCCAATAATTTCTTATATTTTCCACTCCTACCTTAAAATACGTAGTAGTTATTTTTAATCTCTTTCTTGCCTATGCCTTCCTACTATCATTTCTATGTAGTCATGCCCTACACTCTCCGGGTCTTTCTAACCTTATATAAGTACTAGCTAGCTTCCTAGCTATATAATGAAGTTTAAATATGGACAAGTAACCTCTGTCTTACCTTTTCCTTCTGGTTTTCACCTCTGTTTATTCAATATATACAACCCTCCATTGTCTTTCTAATAGTATATAACTATGATAGTTGTATCCTAATACATGCAAAATCTTGTTTATGTACTAAATTATGTTTTTTATATGTGTGTAAACTGTGGAATTTTCCTCCCTGGGGCTCCACCAAAAATGGGCTTTTGTTCAGTCAGACTATCCCTGCAAGCATGTGGAAATAAATAATCTAATATAATATAGAGGGGCAGTGCATCAGAATAACACCTTCAGATGGTATATAGTACTGCAAAAGAACAATGGCTTTACACCATAGCATAAACAATGGATATTTTATGCAAATCAAATAAAAATGATGAAAAACACTTTGATTCTCAAATAAGATACACTAAGCATTTAGGAAGTATACAAATACAGGATGACAGTACTCATTAATGTAAAAAGAAACAAGAAATACAGAGAGCCAACTCAAGGAAAGGATAGCCACTTCATTCACAAAAAATGAGACAAAAACGTTTTATACATACATACATAACAAACAAGAATATAGCAACTAAAATTGAAGATAAATAAAATGAATGGAGCAATGAGCAAAGAATATTGAAAATGCATTGCTGCTTAATGAACAGTTCTGTAGAGGATGCTTAAAGGAAAACGAGGGAAATTCAGCAAATTTATACTGCAGACAAACACTATTTGGGTCTGTTCAAAACAGAAGGGATCCTGAGGACTCTAAAAACAAAGTGTGCACAAAATAATGGAATCTAATTCTAGAATTCGTGAAGAAGTTTGGAGAATACTATAGCAATAACCCATGGCTGGGTGTGGGTTAGGCTGGATTTACCCAGGGTTGGCATGATTTGGTCAAAAAAAGCCAACTGTGGGTAAATCCATCATTGCGCACACCCAGCCATGGTTTATTGCTATTATACAATGATGTTATTTAAGAAAAAAATACTTTTCTTAAATAATGTCTTTGTATAACAGCTCCATGGTGTTCTTCCACTTTCTTTCGGTGTCCTGCTGCTTTCTTGATGTACTGTGCATGCGTATGGGACTTGCGTTCCCACGCTTACGCAGTACATCAGTGCTTTAGACAGGAAGATCTCCATTGCTTATTTTTTTTCTTTTTAAATAAAATTTGAAATCCAGACAGGTCATAGGTACATGAGAGACAGGGCAGAAATGCAAGGAAAATCAGGTATGTTTCTTTAGTTTTGCATAATGTACCTGATTTTCATTGTATTTCTGCCTTGTCTCTCTTGTACCACTGAATTGTCTGGATTTCAAATTTCATACTTCTCACCCTCTTAGCTCAAGAAAACTGAAAAGCCATAGCATGTATTAATAGAAAAACGTCTGGCGACTGGACTTTTTTCTGTTGGTATATGCTTGATTTTTCAACAGGTACACTGGTTGGGCTGACCAATCAGCATGCATATTTTTGAAAGTTAATAACCAGTCATTGTATAATGGTAGTTAACCTTTTAGCAAAACATGAGTGGAGGGAACAGTTTCTGAGGACTTGATGTGGGAAGCTGCAGGCAGTTCTTTTTCTCAAGTGGAAGCAAACCACAGATTGCAAATTAATGACTTTTGAGTTTGATCTTGCAGAAATATATCACAGATTGCTAATGGAGAATATCATTTTAGAATACCCAGAAGTCAGTAAGGTGCATATTCTGTAGCATATATATATATATATATATATATATATATATATATATATATATATATATATATATGGGTTCATGTCAGACCCACAACATGTTGAAATATCAAAAGTCAGTACACCGAAACGAAACCATCGACATTTCAAAACATCGACAGTGCAGGTATACGGAACTACAGTGCTAACATGGGTCCTGCAAGGGGGAAGTAAAGGATATGATATGATACTGTACCCATACTACTTCCCCCTTGCAGGACCCATGTTAGCGCTGTAGTTTCGTATACCTGTACTGTCGATGTTTTGAAATGTCGATGGTTTCGTTTCGGTGTACTGACTTTCGATATTTCAACATGTCGTGGGTTTGACATGAACCCATATATGTATATATACAACTTCTCTTTTTTCACATTTATAAAAATAACTTAGTAAAATGGCAAATGCTACTGGTCATTTAGCTGATGCATGGAAGTCTACTGTGACTTACAGAAATAAGTGGGCTGTAGCTGTGCCTACACGTATGTATTACCAATGGAAGCCGTGCTTGCAGGTACATAAATGTTCTAAACACAAATACTCAAGAAACACAGATTTGCATGCAAAAAAGAATTCAGTAAAGTAAAATAGTTATCCGCATTCCACCCTTACTTATGTACTCTCACTATGAAGTCACTCAGACCTGGAGAGAGATTGATCATTCATAAACATGTCAAAAATTATCTCTGACAGCAGAGATTATTGATCTCAACGTTGAGATAATACATACATTTCAAGTCTGTATACACTGCTATAATAGGTAGCAAGCAACCATAAAGAGCAATGTGTACGTTAATGTAACATGCTTAAAGAAACAGAAAACAGTCTCATAAAAGTAAAGGTAAACCAGGACAATGACAAACTGCCTTCCAAAGTTAACCGCATTACATTTTAAATGTTTCTTATTTAGTCTTTAGTTCATAAAATTCTAACTACTCATAGCCTTAATACCAATGAATGAATAATCATATGCTTCATACAGAACCAGACCATGCGAAATGAATTCCAGTCTTCAGACAGAAATTATCACTAACTGCAGATGCTTTGTAATATCTCTGGGTATCCATATTTGACAAAAATTACTTTAAAATAATTTGGTTTTCAGACTGTTTGGGTTTAACTTCAAATTGTCCATTTCTGCTGGAACAACACATTTCCCCTAGGTATAGTTAACCCTTGAGAAGCTTGTATAACACTGACTATGTTTTGGGATTTATCCTGATAGCACTCCTTTAATGTGGTTAGCTATGTAGCTTTTAGGCCGTTTATTTTTAGTATCCGTAACGTATGTGAAAGACTATAAATGTACCTGATGTATACACACCATATAGTATGGTTATAATCACAAGAAAAACAGTAAACCACTTCCACCGATGTACGTTTACATTTTTTCCATTTATATCCTCTTTTATGTTTGAAGAATGTAACAGCAGATTGAGCAGCTTTGGCATAAAAAGTTATACTACATCTCCTCAAGTGTAGAATTCTTAACCCTACAGTAGAGTAAGAAACATACTGAACTAGTTTTAGATTTGAAGGATGTACTACATTTTTCTGGAATAACTTGAGAAAATATGACATCAGAGCTTAAAACAGGCCAGTCTTTAAAGGCAGTCTTATCTACTTCCCCCACCATTTCTCACAAGTTACATTACTTCCTGGATCTGATAAATTTGTCATTTAGGTCTTTTTACTACACCAGATGCATCCTTTCTCTTCAACTTTTGTTAAGGCCTGTTCAAGACAAACTGGTTGTCTTCTGTATGTGACATCTGTCATGCAAGAGTCCAGTCATAGATATAAATGGGGTTCCCTAATCAATGATCAGTGAGTACTTCTTAGCTAATCTCAACCACAGAGCAAAGCAGTGCTAGTTCCACTGGCTATCATGTTAGCATTGTTTTTGTTTTTTTTTTGCTGGGGTGCTACTTCTGGAAACTTGGTGGCATAGTCAATACTCACTAGAATGTACTGTTCGCTATTACAAGATATTTTACCAATGTACCCAAAAGATCAATGGCTATCTATTTAAATAGGCTTCAATAAAAGGAATATGTATCAGAGGACCTTTGAAGTAAGGATATGGTGTCCTGTTTTGACATTTTGGACAAGCTACTCGCAAGTTCTCAAGGTCTTTCTTTGCACCAGGCCAGTAAAATTCAGGCTTTGATTTTGTCCATCCCTGTGAATCCTTCCAGAATATGGCTATGCAGCAGTTTCATCAAAATGCTCTAAACGGCTGAGGAGCTAATAGTTGGCACAGTATTTCTTCTTTGCCTTTGTCTATATTTTTCAGATCAAAATATAGGTATGGAATTGAGCCAATCTGCTATTCTGCTTCTGTGCTGGCTATATTTTGTCTTGCCCACCTTAATGTCTCATTCTCCCGCAATGCTTTACTAAACATTCAATGAATATCTCCAAATCTGCCAAGTCAGGAGCACTATTGTCAGTACACTGACATAAAGTAGAAGATATAGATGCTGCATTAGCAAGTCATGTGTAGGTGTTTCTTCTTCTCCTGTTCCTTTCTCTACAAAAGACAGCTCATGCAAGTCTCTTTCTTCTGCTTTTGGGGCTGACAATTCCTTAACACTTACCTCGTTAACTTCTGACTCTTTAAGTACCTGCTGCTGAGAGTCCTGATTCTGGCTAACCTTCTGTTTGGATATTGCAGAGGTAAATATAGGACTCTGTCCAGGTTCCCTTTTTTATTTTGTGGAGTTATTTTTATGGGATGTTCCCTGTCTGTCCAAACACAGATATTCTTTGTTGCTTTAATGGTTAAAATTTTCTGGCAAGGTTCCAAGTCATACAGTTTGGCTTCTTCCATTTCAGTTTTTGCAATAATTTCTTTCAGTAAATTAACAACTGGGGTTTTCTGGTAAGGCTCAGTAATAAGCTCCTTATAAAACACAGATTTGTCTATTCCCTTTCAGCCAAAATCTGATTCTGGTCACTTTTGAGGGTAGTACACTTATTCCTTTCTCTGTATCAGGGCTGTGAATTTTTAGCTGGGTATCAAGCTTCTGCTGCACCCCCTCCCATACTTATTAGGGGTATATTCTGGCTACAAAGTTTTTTACTATGCTCCCTTCCACCATAATTTCCATACTGCCTTGAACTGAATAGTCTTTTTTTATTAAATACCTTTATTGAATTATCACGTGACATAGGCAAACTTACATTTATATAAAAGTAATCAAACCATATTTACAAACATTATATGACATATATTGTGCTATACAATACAATCAAACCAGCATTCCATAAATTGTTCAATTCCTGCCTTCTCCTAAACCTCATTCCTTCTTCAAAATATTTTTCTGCATATATTGTTCCCACAATTTCCATTTTTTTCTGTGTAATTTACTCCTACTTTTTCTAAATATACCACTGCTTGGTCTTTTATCTCTGTTACAATATTCAGTACTTCAGGTATGGTTGGTTTAGACTTTGATTTCCATTTTCTAGTAAATGCTTTTTTGACAGCCACCAGAATAAACTTAACTTCTTCTTGGCCTCTTACTTCCTCTGTAAAGGACAGCTCATGCCAGACTCTTTTTCTTGTTTTGGGGCTGACAATTCCTTAACTCTTACCTCAGCAGCTTCGGACTCTTTAAGAGCTTGCTGCTGAGAGCCCTG
The DNA here is from genome assembly GCF_019279795.1 of Protopterus annectens. NCBI lineage: Eukaryota > Metazoa > Chordata > Ceratodontiformes > Protopteridae > Protopterus > Protopterus annectens. Next base: position 269,429,105 of record NC_056747.1, on the reverse strand, counting down.
ATTCTGGCTAACCTTCTGTTTGGATATTGCAGAGGGAACTATGTAGAGACAATTCAGATCCTGTACCCCAGCTCAAAAATAATTTCCTCATTTACAGTCATTTTCTTCCCCAGTAGTCCTGACAGAGTACTCTGTAGAAAATTGTTAAAGTCTGCTAACTCATTATACACTGAGAACATATGCTCCCAGGTACCTCTTTCTTCCTCATCACACCTCCAACATTTGTCATCTACTTGAAAACTTCTTTGAAGTCTGCCTGTGGTATAAAAATATCTATGCAAACACTTTCAGGCAAAAATCCTAAATCCTCCAGATCTTGTGACATATTTGGGAGAAAAACAAATGTCCTCCCATTACTTCTTTGTGAATTGCTTATGCAGTCTCTCTTCCCAATCTTTTCTGATGACCTCTGATTGATTCCTATAGTTATTGTTCAACATTTTATACGCTGTACTAATTATCCTTTTTTAACAGCAGCTTCTTTTCTAGATTCAGTTAAAAACTCAACCAGTACAGGTCCTTCACTTAAGAATCCCCTATCCCTTTCTCTTTGCCTATACTCTGATATCAATCCCTGATGGGAAGAGCAATCTCTACCCTGCAATTCAAAGGTCTTCTTGGCCATATTCCTTCTTCAGATGTTTCCTGTTCTTCCTGTTTCTCCCTGCTTTGGGGACTCTCTCCATCCTGCTGTGATGTAATCTGTGTTGGGCCTTCTATATCAAATCCCTCACTTTGCAGGCACTTCATAACTTCAACTTCTATTTTTTTAACTTCTGCTTTACTGATCTTCTTTTCTACTTTCCATCTTTGTGATACTATTTTTTTATTGTGAAATTTTCCTATTCTATATGACCGTTGTTATGCACCTTAAGGATTAGCTTCCAAAATCCTAGTCTTTCCTTATTTCTTGGATAACCCCCTTTTTCATCATAATCATCCCTTTACACATTGATTTGTAGCTTTCAGATTGTGTTATGTCTAAGAGCCTTAACTGTGTAACTCTAAAGTACCCATTCAAATCAGGTAATCCTAAACCTCCTTGTTCTATGGGAAGGATCATCTCAAGCCACTTGACTATTGCCCTCTTCCCCTCCCAGATTAAATCATTCAGTTCTTTTTTCCACATATCCTTAGCTGCCATAACAGAAACATTTTTAACCATACTCCTAAATATTTAATTTTACCATGTTTCCATAAATATGGGTATTGTTGAACCATTTCATGTGTAAGTACATAATTTACAGCTATAGCCTTTGTTTTATCTTTATTAATTTCATGCCCAGAAAAAAAAAATAACAGACAGAATTTCCACAACACTGAGATGTCATTTTCTGGTTCTGTCTGGTACAAAACAACATCATCTACAAATAAAGGCAACTTTTCTTGAATACCATACCAATTATATCTTTGAATTTTTGAGTCCTTATTTTCTTTGCCAATGGTTCTAAATGCAGAGCAAATAACAAAGGGAAAAGAAGACACCACTGTCTGGTTCTTTTGTTCAGACACAACTTATCAAAGAGAAGCCCCTCACCCCCTTTGAATTTTTGTCTCTGATCCTTCTTATGGTCTCCTAAGTATCCTTATCATTATGTCGGGAAATGCAAATGCTTCCATTGCCCTACTCATAAAATTGCATCTTACTCTGTCAAATGCTTTCTCTACATCAAGGTCCAACAATAACAGTGATATTTCCTTGCATTCTGCTTCCCTCTGGATCATCATTTTTCTATTAATGTTGTCAAATATTTGTCTCCCCTCAACAAAATCACATTGATCCATATATATTAATTTTGGCAATAACGCTGCCCTTCTTTGAGCCATTGTAGACATAATCACTTTATTATCATGGCTTCAAACTGAAATGAGTCTGTATGAAGCTGGATCTGATGGTTCTTTACTATCTTTAGGTATTACAGCCACCACAGCTTTTATTCCCAGGATGTTGGAGCGTCTCCTTTTAAACTGTTGTTAAATAAAACCTTCCTGATCTTCATGAATTCCTTCAATTCCTGCAGACTTTCCTGCAGATAGGTTATACATCACCATATTTATCTTGTCTCCTCCTATCTTACCTGTTAATTGTTGAGCCTCATCTACATCTAACCTTGGAATGTTTAAGTTTTCCATAAATATGTCCACTGTGCTTTTTCTTTATTTCTCCTCTTCCCTGCTTTATATAAATTATCATAACATTTCTGAAATTTCTCTACAGGATTTCTGGTTATTTTTCTTGTTGTAGGCTCCCTAAGTTTGGCAACAGCCCTTTCTATTTCTGTTACCGACACTGTTGTGCCAAAAGGTTTTGTGCTATGGAGTTGTTATGAAAAAAAAAAACTGTTTCTTAACAGCAATCTTTCTATACTTATGCACATTATCCAGGTGCTCCCTTACTTTCTCTTTATCACTCTGCAGTTGTGCCACTTCTTGATCTATGAGATTTTCCTATTCTGTAATAATTTAACCCTTGTCATCCCCTCTAAATAATTTTCTTACTTCTTAACCATATCTCTTTTTTCTTTTATTTCTACCCTGTTTTTGAACCACTCTTTCATTTTATCCTACTCACTAGCTATCACTTCTGGAGTACTTTCTATCTTTCCTAATAGCTCCCAAATAACTTCCACTATCCATTCCTTAAGTTCCTCTCTTTATAATAAGTAGGAGGGGAGCTACCACTGTCTCATCTTTACTCATCTTAGTTATTATTGCTGCATGATCTGAAAAAATATATTATATGCATTGCCAACAATCTCAATTAAATATGCATGCTCCTGTGAAATATAATTCTGTCTAGTCAAACCCAGTTATAGCTTATCTACACACATATATATATATATATATATATATATATACACACACACACACACACACACACACACACACACACACACACACACACACACACACACTTTTTTCATAAAACTATTTCTATATTCCTGCAGTATTAGTGTCACATTTCTTAAAGATATGGGTTAACCTATGCTAAATGTCAGGTGTACAGCTCCTAGTGAGGGGCCATTGAAAGCTGTTGGCCATTTGTCAGATATGCTGAAATCATTCTTAGTCTAATATATTGGAATTTTGTCTTTAGTCTGGGCAATCACTTATCTGTGATGGGCAGCGCTTGAGGGACAGATTGCATTTTAATGCTTGTTTCTTTGAGCTGCTTGTTTAAAAAATTCATTGCATTTTACTGCTCTCATTTATGCTGTAGTACAAAACGCTGTAATTACACAGCATTCATTCACATCCCATGGGCATACTGTTAAGGTAGTCTTTATATGTTTGCTGTGGAACTGAGGAATGTTTCATGTGACTATTGCCTTCAAAGAATTTATTAACTTCATGGAATCTTAAGATGTGTATTGAAAGTGTTAGCACAAGGCACAGTAACAACCAATGAGTTCTTGAGTAATTCAGTCTCTTATACGGTTGACTTAATCAGGGAATAGCCTTCTCTGAGATCGTGCTGTATGTAAAACACTGTAATTAGATGTCATCTAGAACATGTGCTAGTCTCTTCTATGCAGATTATGCACTTAGCAGGTATTGATTTTGAGGAATGCTTTGTGCTTAAAGTATTTGTACAAATTATGTGTGGTGTTGAAATTGTGTGCCAGTGAAAAGAACAACGTCAGCCATTAAATGCATTTAATTTTATTTTACAGCTAATTTAGTTAATGTAACATATGCTTTTTTGATCATTTGGAAAGGGACAATAATTAGATAACATTATTTCTGGAATTTATTTAAATAATTTTTCTTTATAATAGTGGGTAGATAAGACATTTCATCTGTGCTCCAAATCTATTTATTATGTTAATCTGTGTAACTGGTTTAAAAATGAAACTGTTCTTCTTCATCAACAAGGACATTAATGGGTATGCATCAGGAGTTTTTCCCAAATGTGATTTCATCATGCCTGGTAGTATTTAGGCTATCCCTGAGAAAGCATTAATTTTTGTAGAAGAAAGTGCATCAGATGCAAATACATATTAATTGGTGTGTTTTGAACAGATTGTTCCATTTGTATTTGGAAAACATAAGAAAAAGTGAAGTGCCAGTATTTGGCATTACTAACTGGAGGGTTTGAATCATTTGTTAACCCTTGTTTGCCTTCAGTTTGGGGAACTATCAGTAATTGTTCCCTTCACTCACTCATGTCTGCATTTTTTTCTTAATTATCCACAGAGCCATATGAAGGGCATGGCAGATGAGGCTGCTTCCCTGAAGGGCAGATTCTAGGGAGCACTGTTGTAGAAAAAAATCTATAACTTTTTTATTATAACAGTTTTTTTAATGTTCCCCACCCCTTTGTGTATTTCTTAAGAAAAATATCCCAGCCATCACACCACCCTAGTTCATAATTTAGTGACCTTCACTCTCTCTCTCTCTCTCCATATATATATAATATAATATATATATATATATATATATATATATATATATATATATATATATATATATATATATATATATATTGCATAGATGATTACTAGGCTAATGACCCCCAGGGGGCTTTTACCTTTATAAGTATAGCCATGCTTCACAAATGTGAGAATGTCACAAAGACATGCATCTGGAGCATTTCTCCCCAGACCTCTGCTGAAAATTGGCTTTGTTCCAAGTCGGAATTTCCCGGTAAATAAATGTTAAATAAATAAAATCAAAACCTGTACTTTGTGTCTGTAAGGTAAACACCTCAACTATTATGCCAATCCCTAACCCCTTAACGGTATTGACTGTTCTGTATGTTAATCTGTCTCTCACACTCACACACACTTCTTTCATCTGTGTCTCTTTCTGTCTTACTGTATGATAGAGAAAGTTAGTAGGTTATGAGCTAGACCAACATGAGGGCAGGTATCTCAGTCCTCATGAACACTAGCTTCTTCAGTACATGACATCTATTTTTTCACTGTATTTCTTGGCAGCACTTGTTATACAAGCAAATCCACAGAAGCATAATAGTTGTCAACACTGCAGTTTACCTGAGCAGCTGAATGTTGCACATATTTCATATTTAGTGCCACAGCCACAGGGTACACCTGAAAAACAAAGTGGTGCTCACAACAGCAGTGAAACAACTCAAGGATGGTCTAAGCCATATCTTCATTCTGTGAATGCTGAATAAGGTCCCATGAGCTCCTCCTCCTTGCTGTCATCTGGAGCCCCCTGCTAGTGCTTTCTTATATACTGCCCATGTAAGTATTAATCTGCATCAGATAATGAATGTGCCCCATTATTTTTCTTAATAGGTGGCATAACAGACTTGCCTGGAAACTGTAGCTACATTTATTTATTTATTTTACCTTTGTTAACTGGAAGAGTCCGACTGGATATGGGTCCATTTTCAGCAGAGGCCCGGGGAGAAAAGCTCCGGCAAATACAATAAACATTTTCAGGCATTCCATGTGACATACATTCAGGGAGGCTAGCATTGTGAACTAAAGGAATGTATTTAGTACACATTCAAAATGATTCATTGGTACAACAGTTAAGCCCGTACGTATCATGTTCCTAAATATGACAAGCATACATAGAGTCAATCTCAGTAGTCACAAGACAAGCTGTGAGATTAGCAGTATTCTAGATTATTATCCAGGGGTGAGACACGACCATAGCCTGTTGTTCCTAAAGTGAATTTTAAGGAGTTTCCTAAACTGAGTGGCAGAGTTGTTGGATGTTAAGTGGGCATGTAGGGAGTTCCAGAGTTTAGAGATAGAGTGGCTATATACTTGCTGCAATCTGTAATTAATGTTTTTTTCACTTAAATAGCTGTTGTGAATAGTTCTCTGCCAATTTAATTTTTGCTCCATACAGCCAAACACTTTTCATTCAAACTCTGAGCAGTTTCCAGACAGTTTCCCTTAAAGTTAAAAATTGTGGAATATAGTATAGTACATGCTGGTGGCTGCTGTCAGTTTCCTAACCTAATGGATGAGCATGATTATTACATAGGATGCAGGACATCTGATTATGTACAAAATGCCTTAAAACGATGAAAATATTGACACCTTTTGCTCTAATGAAAGAAACTATGAGAATGTTGTTCCATCTACCCAATTTTCTGTATTCTTTTTCTTGGACTACAAGTATTTCAGCTCAACATGCACTGTAAGTCTTCAACTTCTCAGTTCACTTATCGCCATTACTTGTATTGTATGCCATGTTTGTATACAATATTCAGTCCCTTCATGTACTGTAAAGTAATGAGAGAACTGAATGCACATTATTTATTTAGGCTAAACAATTCAGGAAGCTACTTAAGAGGCTTCCCATGGTTTGTTCAGTAATAAAACCAAAAAAAACAACAGAAGAGTAATTCTAGTCACAGTATATCTAACAAAAGAATAAAACCAAAATGCACCTGGAACATAATGCATTCATAGTTTTTTCCATAAATACTGTACTACATTAAATGCATACAAACCCATAATTATATTTTTTGCTAATCTTTCACAAACTGTAATATATCGGAAGAAACACAACACAGACATATATTGTAAGAACACTTGTTCACCAAATACTAGCTTTCACATGGCAACAAGAAATTCCACAATGAGTGAGATATTTTAAAGAAATACGAAAACATATTCTTCAATGTATGATTGACAATATAAATAATACTGAATGTCTCTCAAGCTGACCAGTTTACAGTGGCAGTGACAGTTTTCTTCAACAACATCTATGGTTTCACTTGATGGCATGCAGTAGTTTGTGAGTCACTTCATTTCTGAACTACTGAGTACATCTGAAAATATTATTTTATTTCATAATTGCTAACAAACAGCTGGCTGTATCTCCAGTATATTGTGGTATAAATGGATATTGACAATAGATTTTCCTGTCTCCCATCATGCCCCGCAATAGCATGAAGGTCTCTGTTATAAAAGTATAAACATATACATGAATATATGAACAAAAAATGGCAAACAGTGTTTAATTTCTCTACTTCAGAACATCCTAGATTACCAGTTTTAGTACCATTTTGTTAATTATTCCATATCCTTTTTAATACTGTCTGTTATCATAGGCTTATAAGTATGATGCTAGCTGCCATTGCAGGCAATTTTAAACCTAACCAATTTCTCTTTTTGTGCTTGAAATAGCTTATCCCATTTGGTTATAGACTGGCCTTACCCATTCCATGGTCAATAATTATATATTATCCCTAATGAGAATAAGTGGAATCATATCATAGATCATTTGAGGTGACCCATGCATGGGATAAAACATTTGGAAGCTACCTCTGTTCATTAGCAGTACAGTGGACAGTCCTGGGGCACACTTTCTGTTTCTCTTTTATAAAGCTAAGTTATGCTTGAATATGGAAAGGGATGAACTTTGTTTTATGTGGATGAGGAGTCTGTTTCACAACAGCAGTGTCTTGTGCAAGATATACTTGTCTCTCCAAACTGTTCTGTTGATGTTACAAAAGAGGTTTAGATCCCTAGGCCGAGTATCTTTGATGCCATTTGATGTGCTGATGTGAAATAAATCCATCAGTAATGGGTGGAGGGTGCCTTGTATGCCAGGCAGAGGTCACCTCTTAGCAGTCTGTAGGATACCAAGTGCCATGACAGGGCTTTGAGGCGGACCATTTAGGACATGTTGTTTAGGCCTTTTATGCTTTAAGTTAAGTTATCTCTGTGAGTGCTCCAGTTGTTGCATTTGTTTGGATAGATACATGCCAAAGGGGGCATTATATCCGGTGATTGGCTTAATGAGAGCTGAGTGAAGGGAGAGAATGACATCCCTAGATCTAGACACAGTCCCTTTGTTTATAAGTTGCGCAGCATAGAAGGACTTTCTTGAAACGGTAAATACATGCTGGTGAAAAGTTAGGTTACCGCCCACATAAGTTTTCAAATCCCAACAAATGGGTCAGAACTTCGGGGCTTATTGATAATGCTGTAGTTCCCTGGGGTAGATGACTTCCCAAAGAATATAATAATACATTTTTTGGCATTTAGTTTCAGTCCATGATTTTGGCACCAGTTACCTATTTGAGACAAACCTTCCTGCAGGATGGCTTAGTCATTTGGGGATTTAGTGACTATTCCTAGCTTGCAGTCATCTGCCAAATTAGTCATCCAAAGCCATTTGGTATTGGCTTTTACTTCAGAGAAGTAGATACCAAGCAGGAGAGGTCCTACCATAGAACTCTGAAGACTCCATTGGTTACTGGCATCTTTGTGGTGGTAACTTCCTTATTTTGAATATATTATCTGATAAATTAGTTAAAGAAGCCAGACCTCCCAAAAAGGTCTGGATGCCATAAGGAGCTATGATTGTTAACTAAAAGTGCTCAAAAAGATGCTATACACTTTTAAAATTCCTAAATGCTTGAAAAATATTTACGGTCTGTGTAATATACATCATAAAATTAAATTGGAGTTCAGTTCTTATCTGCTGGGCCTGAGCAGTTTATCTATTCAGTTAAGAAATTTGAGTAAAATTATTAACAGTTACTGGTACTGTTAAGCAAGAAGTAAAAGTAATCCTTTCTGAGTCTGGCAGGCCCAGTTTTCATTGTATGACAAGTCACCTTTAAGTGTCAGACAAGCTCATCTTCCATTGTATATGGCATGTCATCTTTCAGATAAGAACGAGACATCAAGCTACTGAAACTGTCAAAGAGGAAATCCACGAAAGTAAGAGATGAGCAGAAAATACTGGAGCTACCTCTTCTCAAGTGAGGCCAGAAGAGATAGACTCTTCAGTATGAAAATTTGTTTTCCACTGCACATATACACTTGAATGAAAATTATATTTGATATGTCCCCATATGATTACGTTAACAGAAAATTGCTGAAACCTGATGCAAAACCTAGCAACATCTAGCTGTTACTGTGGTGCAGATTTCTGTTTTTTTTTCACTATTTGTAATGCTGAATATCAGCTCAGTGAAGAACATATTAGCTTGTATTGACAATAGTTATGTTAAGTAAGCTTGTGGTGGGAATACTCACTAGTTTATCTGGGGTTGAGATTAGTTCAGTGTCGTTATCATCCCTGTATCAAGAAAAGTAATTCATTTTATTTACTGAAATTTCTAGTCGAGGCTTTTTATTGGATTTCTCTGCCACAGGCTGCTGCTTTCCTTACTCATTGAATGTAGCAAGCCACCTCCCCCCACACCAGCAGCAGCAATGTCTTCAGTGGTTGGTAAAACATTTTGTTTGGGTCCCCTAATATTGCATCTCTTGAAGAGACAACTAGATGGTGAAGCTTTAACAAATGTCACTTCTAGCATTTGTCCCTGAAGTGAAATTCAGAAGATGAGGAAAAAATCAGATTCGTCAGCCCAGTTTTTTCAAAACATTTTAAAAAATTACTTGTGCTGACACGGGCTGTACTTACAGCTGGATGCCAGCAACTCAGCATGACACTTTGCCTTTATGAATTAGAAACTTCACTAGCTCCAAGCCAGTAATATGTTTTCTGTGTTTCACTTGATAGCTCAGATGATTTTTTTTCATGAAACTAGCTAAAACTTTTACCATTAGATAAAACAAAGTGTGTACGTGTGTGTGTTTTGGAAGGGTAGTATTTTGATGCAGCTTGGCATTGTATAGCTATTACTTTTTGTGTTGTTGATGTATTCAAGCAGTATAGCATCTTTAAAAACACAGCTTCTGTTTAGAATATCTCTGGAACAGAGTAACATAAAGGATAAAGATCTGAGAAAGCATTATTATGAAAGCTCTCATCTTGATAGAAAATATATGTGTGAAAAAAGTGCAAGTACTCTTCTGATGTCAACGTTTTACTCAGGAAGCAAAGAAGACTAAAAAAGTCTGCTTAAACTTTGGGCTGACGGCATCACCTCTGTACCTTAATGTGTTAAAAGCTATAAGGACAACTTTGTTTAAATACTGACGCTGACATGTTAAGTATCTGTTTTTTTTTTCTTTTGCATGAAAAAAATAAATGCTGGCCTAAATTCAAAACAATAACTCCCTTTTCTGAAAAAGAATGCAAAGGATTTCTTCTAACCCCTTCTAGAAATAAACAGGATGGCAAGCAATACAAAGGAAGGGAGGAACATTAAGAAGAAAGAAAAAAAGTGCTATTCAGTTGTAATAACTTTTATTCTATTCCTTCTGTTTCTTTGTAGGGTCAGAACCCCAAACCCTCTTGATAGAAGTGTTTATACCATCAGTCATACTGATAGCATTATGTAAAGGTCTAGTGAATCTTTCATTCATTGTCTGATAACCCATTTAATCCTGTTCAGGCATGGAGGAATTAGGGTCCATCCTGGCACTCAGTAGGTAAAACATAATAAATCTAAACCTGCAGAAGGTAACAGTCCATCACAAGATACACACACACACACACACACACACACACACACACACACACACACACACACACACACACACACACACACACACAACTACCTACATTACTAAAGATCAACAGTTCACCTATGGCGCATCTTTGTTATTTAGGATAGAACTAGAGCACCAGGCAAAGGCCCTTATAGACACAGGAAGGAAGTACAAGCTCTTCACAGAAGGTACCCAAGACAAGAATTGAATCGGAGAATTAAGTGCTGTTAGGCAACGAACAAACCATTGTGTCAGTATCCCACTGCCAACTGAATCAGTCTGTGTAAAATGGTGTTTAATTTGCAACACTGTTTTCTTTTAAGTTCCTTATTTTAAGGGTCTGTCCATTTCTAATTTGCTGAATCTTGTCTCTATAACCTTTTGAATATCCATACTGTTTCATTTCTGATCATATTCTCTAACAGATAATTGCAGTTTATCACCATTTTACAACAAAAGTGAGGTCTCACATTGTGGCAGTTATCATGTCTCTCCTCCAGCAGTTATTCTGTTATTTATAAGGGGAAAAGATGTCCCTGCTTTTTGATTTACTTGATTCTTGATGCATAGCTAACAGTAAGTTCTGAAAGCAAATAGAATATTCCAGTTCTGTAATGTGCTTTACTTCTGTAATATGGCTGCATTGGCTAAAATACAGACTTTTGCAGTTGTGATCTAACACTGTATTATCTCCTTTATTAGTACCTGTTTTGTATAATTGCTTCTTTATTTGTTTGACTGGTGGAGCCAGTTTTGCCTCTACCGCTGCAAAATACCTCGTCTTTGCGCCACTCCCAATTAATATTTTGTCCATTTGTTCTCCCTGTGCAGTCACTGTGTATGGGAGAGATGTCAACATATAATAATTTTCCTTAGTTATGTTTCTTTTCCACTGGGTCTACTGGTCATGCAAGAAATTACACATAAGTGGGTGTCTATATTCATGCAAACAATTCCACATACTGATATGTTCTGTCCACATCCCTCTAACAAGTCTGGATGCCATTCACATAGCCTTACCTGCAGACCAGCTGAGAGAGAGAGAGATTCCTCACCATCCTACTTGAAATAAGTAATAGACAGGTCACTTGAATCTTCATCTACCCCCACAACCATGTTTTTACCCCAGGGATGCTTTACAAATGGTAACATTGCAGATAGATGACCCTTTCATATACCAGTGGGCTTGCAGAGATCTGTAGCTTGTTTAAAAATCTTTATGTGTCTGTCTCTTTTCTGCACAACTCTATGTATGCTCATTTGCTTCTGTATTAAGGCTAAAGAATTTCATGAGAACTTCGGCACTTGCTTTCCAGTTTATGCAGCACAATTCGAGTGCTGACTTGTCAGAACATGGGCTAAATTCTTGGCTGTACTTGTAAGGGCCTCAGGGCCTATAGCCTAGTAACTTCCTATGATCCTATGATCTATGAAACCTAGGAATCATGCAAGGCAAGTTAGGCTTGGATTTGTAGTAAACAACAATGCGACACAAATCACCCTGCAAAGATGAACTGATTTGTTCTGCAGTACTAAGGACTGATTCATTGTCCTACAAATACCTAAAAAAGGGCAATGTCATTACCTGGGAATGTGCATGACCATGAAATTGCTTCATTTTGCCACAAGAAAACTATGCAGAGGTGCACTTACCAATACCATCTTAGATTAGCAGCATCATGGTGTCACTTCTGTCATGTAAATTACTGTTATGGACCCATCACGTGTTGTTTTACTGGTTTTAACTTGAGGCTCCTTAGATTCAGCTTATTATGCAGTAACCCCCATACACACACACACACACACACACACACACACACACACACACCTTTTTCCCTTGTATACCTTTTCAACAGGTATCAAACCTTCAAATGTAGGTATTTAAAACAAATGTACACAAGACAAAGATCTGAAATAGATGATTTCCATTTATAGAGTTCTACAAAACTGGAAAATGCTGCACTGCTTTACTACTGTTGTCCCTCCCCCCAAAATAACTAAATAAAAATACATAAATAAATAAATAAAATATATCAAACTCATGCAAAAGAGAGCTTCAGAAATTACATTTTTGGACTGGCATACGAGAAGCATTGAATACTTTAGGACCTTAAAAATGAAAACACATCCTGTGTTCTTTAGAGAATTATACAGAAATGCCGACCATGCATTTATGGACATAGTTCCCTGTATTGCAGTTTTGTTCTAAGGCATCATACATGCATCTGTTGTGTGGTCATCTAGCTTGACAAGACGCACTATTTTTTGGTACCCTTTCCAGAAACTCTGACACTCTGGTTGAATTTCCATATTTGTAGTAATTGCAGTTTTCCAGAATCTAACCAGATTATACTTAAAACCATGTTTTGCTCCTGTCAAAGGTTGGAAAGTAGAAAAGGAGTATGGAGTATCAGTGGTTTTATGGATGGAAGAAAATAAAGCTTATCAAGGACAACACATTCGCATTTCTTGTATAAAAACTTGATACTACTAGACTACATAAAGGGTTGGAAGAGGAAATAATTCTACTTTTCCAAAATAAATACCTACCTTTAATATATGGAGCAGCAGGGCTGCAAAAGAAAGCCTGAGATGCTTAATATGCAAGAGGCATGTTTAAGGTAAGAGGGTGACATGTTTTTGCAAAGACAATAATTTGATTTCTCAGTTGCAGCTGAATTCTGTCAAAATACAGTTGGCTGTGCTCCATTGTTTCTATGACTGGCTGGATATTACTGCTGCTACATGCTGCTCTCCTGGCTAATAATTTCAGCTCCTCTAACACCTGTACACACTGTTTTTCTCCTGTTCCTTGTTTTTATTTCTCTTACGCTTATTTCCCTTGCTTTTCTCTATCCTCTCTCTTCTCCACTTATTACCTCTAACAAATACTTATTTCTTACTCTCCCCTCCCTTCCTCTCCTCCTTATCCACTGTTTGAATGTTCTGCTCTCACATTTACCTTATGAGTGAGTAATAAACTCTCATGCTTGCACTTATAACATGTCAGCACATTTGAATGCCACATGATATTGTATTTATGTTGTTTTAATGATAGTATATTTGTATTATTCTACATGACATGGATTAATATTTGTATTAATCTACATATTTACACCAAACATATCTGCAGCCTCCTTAATCTAGCAAAACTGTTTCATGTAGCAAATATACTTATGTATACAGTGACAATACCTCATCAAACCAGAAGGCAAGAAGGCACCAAAAGGTTGCAAGATAAAAGAACTTGATAACTTATTTGTAAAAGTAATAAAATAAACATGGCAGCGCTTTCGTTTAACAAATGTAAACTTTTCATACATATATATATATATATGTTATTTAAGGTTTATGATTTATGTATAACAGTTTGGCAAAATTACAAATGTTTAGAATTTTTTATACACACATATAATATATATATATATATATATATATATATATATATATATATATGTGTTAGAGAACTTCAATTTATTGTGGGACACGAGGGGTTAATTTTCTTGAGATGATGTCTGTAGTTTCATCCAATCAGAAAGTAGAGTATACTATTTAAATTTCAGGTTGATTTTATTCATTTGTCTGATGAAGTTTACATTTGTTAAACGAAAGCGCTCACATGTTTATTTTATTACTTTTACAAATGAATTATCAAGTTCTTTCATCTTGCAACCTTTTGTTTCCTTCTTGCCTTTTGGTTTGGTGAGGTATTGTCACTCTTTACTTGTTTTTCTTCAGTTGGTCTTTGTTTCTTCGGCAGATACTTATTTATATGTTATGCTGTTACACCATACGAGTTATCTCTAACCTTTAGTATCATAGTCCACACATCAATACAACCCTCTTAACACATTTTCTCTTCTCTGTCACTTTCTGCTTTTAATACTACCATTAAATATTTGCCACCTATAATTCTAAGATTCTAACTATATCTGTCTTACCTTTTCATAGGTTCATAGGTAGGTACTAGGCTATCTGCCCGAGGGCATTTATAAGCCTAGCCAGAGTGTGTCAGCTTTCGCTGCCCCATTGATTAATTAACTGAGCGTCTGTCAAGAAGAGCCAATGAAGTGATCAAAGGGGTGTATGTTCTGTTACCCATCCACTCTTCAAGGTTTGTCTTGAAGAGTGTTAGTGAGGGGCTCTGCCTAATGTAGTTAGGAATTTTGTTCCAAAGAATGGGGAGTCTCTATGACAGGAATCTATCTCTCCAGCATGTTCTATTTATTGTTGTGGCGAGGTTTAGCTCACTAGAGTCAGTGGCTCGCAGTGACTTGGATTTCTTTAGGTGGAGAATGTCCATCAATTCTGAGTTGGACATGGCTTTGTAAGTCAGGCAGAGATCACCTCTGAGTAAGCGATATGCGACTGAGTACAGCTGGAGTTTTTCCAGTCGGCCTGCATAGGACATATGTTTGAGGCCAGTAATCCTCTTGGTGAGGTGCTTTTGTGGCCTTTCCAGCTGTTGGAAGTGTCTTGTGAGGTACATCCCAAATGGGGCATTGTACTCTATAATGGGTCTGATGAGTGACGAGTAGAGGGGCACTATAATCCCTTTATTTCTAGATGCGAACCTTTTAGCAATTAGATGGGCTACATAGAAGGATTTCCTAACTACTTTGGCAATATGATTGTCAAAGGAGAGATTACTATCTACCTGGGTCCCCAGATCTCTTACTACCTCTTCTGTATTAAGGGGGCTGCCACCTATGTGGTAATTCATGGGTGTTTTGTTTTTCCCAAATGGGATGACTATGCATTTTTTGGCATTTAGCTTGAGACCATGACTTTGACACCAGGTAACCGTCTCAGTAAGGCCCGTTTGGAGAAAGTCTGTGTCAGACGGAGAGTCAGTTATGGCTCCCAGTTTGCAGTCATCGGCAAACTTGGTTAGCCATAGTCCTCCTGTGTTTGCCTGTACTTCTGAGAAGTATATGCTGAACAGTAGGGGTCCCAGGACCGAGCATTGTGGGACACCACTTGTGACTGGTTTAGAGTCGGATCTGGAGCCCGCTATTCTTACCGTGTGAGTTCTGTCTGTAAGCCAGTTGGCAATCCATCTCGTGAAGTAGGGGTTTATGTTCAGGCTGGTGAGTTTTTCTATAATTCCAGAGTGAGGAATGGTGTCAAAAGCCTTGGCGAGGTCAAGGTAGGCTGTGTGAACTACCTTCCCCTCATCTATAGCCTTGGTGACTATCTCAAAGAAGTCAACCAGGTTTAGTAGGCATGATCTGCACTTAACAAAGCCGAACTGGGTCAAGTCAAGTGTTTGGAGGTTCCCAATGTCTTTGTTAATGAGTTCCATGATAATGCACTCCATAGCCTTGCAGACCAGGCTAGTCAGGCTTATGGGACAATAGTTACCAGGGTCAGTTGTGGCCCCTCCTTTGTGGTGCTGAATAACCGTTGCTGTGCACCATTCTGCAGGCTCATAGCCTGTGGAGAGGCTGAGGTTGAACAGTGTGTTTAGGTGGGGGGTTAGTTCATTCTGTAGTTAGTGCAAGATGCAGCCTGGGACACCATCTGGCCCCATTGACACTGTGCTTTAGGCTTTTGAAAGGGCTGATGTTAAGTTGTCTATCTCGCCTTCATTCTTGCTGGATGGGTTCGGAGCCGATCCTCGGCTCCGACTCGGCCAATACTAAAGCTCGAGAGCTAATTCCACCGGCTCGAGGCTCCCCTATATCCCACAATGCTAGGCGGTAACTGCTTAGATCTCGTTTGCTGCTTAGCTGACGAGGTGCTTTTCTACCGGCTCTGGCAGGTTAGTGAAAAATTTTCTAAAATTTTTCTAAAATTTTCAAATCTTTAGACCCCCTAGTACTTCCTTACTAAAACCTTTAGTTTTAAACCACTTTTTTTTCCTGGTTCAAAAAAATACCTCAGCATAATCCTTTCCTTTATTCCCCTTAGTTTTAGGCCTTAGGCCCCTTCCCCCTCCTTCTCCTAGTCCTTTAGTGTGACTGGTGTTTTATTTTTCTTTAAGGTCTGTGTGTGTGTGTGTGTGTGTGTGTGTGTGTGTGTGTGTGTGTGTGTGTGTGTGTGTGTGTGTGTGTGTGTGTGTGTGTGTGTGTGTGATTCACTCTTAGACCTTTATTATGTCTAAGGAATCTAAGGTCTCAGGCTTCAAGAAGTGTGACTCGTGCTGTCAGAAAATGTCTCTGACAGACGGTCACACTTCTTGTGTGTATTGCCTGGGACCTTTGCACCTGCAGGACTCCTGTGCTGTATGTCATGGTTTCAGCCCTAGAGTCCTGCAGGAACGCAAGAATAAATTGATCTTGCGTGGCTTATTAAAGCCTGAAGGCCCCCCGACCCAGTCTGTGTCGGGGAAGCCTTCAAAGACTTCCAAACAGTCGGCTCCGGCTTCTGAGCCGACCTCTGGAACTATAAAGTCTGCTTCGACATCGGCTCCGGCTGGAGCCGATGTTTCCAAGCCTTATACTGTTACCTTGGCTCCGGCCGGAGCCGAGGCTGATAAGACTCAGTTGGCTCCGATACTCTTATCGGAGCAACCCTCGAGGAAGAGATCTAGATCCCCCTCTATCGGCTCCGTTCACTCAGCACCAGGATCCCCTCTTCTTTCGGAATGGAGCCATAGGTCACATTCCTCATGGTCTTCCAGGCTATCTGACCATGATTTGCAAAGGGTAGTGAGTAGACTTCTCAAGTCTGAGGCACTGGCCCAAATGCTGCATAGCCCGACTCAACAGTCAGTGGCTATTCCTGTTCCCCAATGTATTCCTCCTCCGACTCCTTTGAGTTCGGAGCCAGGGCTCGTCGGAGCCATGACTGTCGGTGCGTCGGATCCGATACCTTCCCTTTCGGCTTCGTCATCTGCTCCGATCTCCTCTTTGGAGGGATCTCGGCGCCGAGCTTCCCTCATCGGCTCCGAGGGGGCGAGTGGCATCGGACCCTTGTCCGACCCCACTCTCCCTCTCGGGGCTTCGGCGCTGGTGAGTTCGGCTCCGACATCAGCCTTGGAGCCATCCCTGTCAGTGCCGGGAGGGGTCCTTGTCTCTTCAGAGTGGGGACCTCCGGCCTTGCCTGATAGGGGGGCCTTCGAGGTCATGCGGAGCGTGCTAGAACCAGGGTCTGCTCCACAGTCGGCTCCGTCAGCCCCTCCATCTTCAGTGCCTGCGGTGATTTCTACCCACCCCCTTGCATCAGACCGCAGAGAGACAACTCCTCAAGTTTCCCCATTGAGAATTTCCTCCTCTTCCGAGGCCTCTCCTGACCCGGTAGGAGATCCCCCTAGGAAGAGGCAGTGCAAGAGGAAGCACATTGACTCCCCTGAGTCTATCACCTCTGACTCTGACTTAGAGGAATCTGAAGGTTCCCCCCGATCCCCCCTCTGAGGATGTCTCCTTTGCTGACATCCTTGAGATCCTGAAACAGAGGGGGAACTGGCCAGCCCTTAACCCTTCAGAGGATGAGTCAGTGTATCTTGAGGCGTTTGGCTCTCGCCCTTCTACCTCCTGGGTGTCCCCTCCCTTTGACCCCCTTATGGAAGTGGTGGCAAGGAAGGCCTGGACGGCTCCTGATTCAGTGGAACCCACCCCGAGGAGGCCATCTAAGTTTATTACTGCCCCTAGAGATAAAGACTTTTTATCCAAAGGTGTCCCTGTTGATGCCATGGTGGTGGCCGCGGCCACTAAGAAGGAGTTAGCCGATCCTTCGGTTCCTGTCCATCCTCCTAATAAGGAATCTAGGACCATGGACAGGTATGGTAAGTGGATGTTCTCATCAACGACCTTTTCAATGCGGTCGCTGAACTACTTATGTCACTTCACTCATCTCCAGAGAGATTTACTCAAGGATATGAGTGAAGCGATAAAGGATCCAACAGCTGAGGGGTTCCAAGACATAGTGAACTCCCAGTTGGCAACCCTGAACTCCATCGTTAACTCCTCCATGCGGCTTATCTCATATGCTGCGGATGGGGCGAGTAGAGCCGCAGGCACAGGCGTTGCCTTACGACGTCACTCCTGGATGCGGCTGTGCAACTTTGCGGACCCTTTCAAGGCTTCCTTCACCAATTCTCCCTTTGATGGATCATCCTTGTTTGGTCCACAGGTGAAGGATACATTGACTAGGTGTGAGGTAGAAGGTAAGACTCTCTCTGCCGTAGGAGTCCGTTTTTCTACCCCTTCTAGGCCTTATCCCAAAGGTCAAAGGGGAGGAAAGATGTGGTTCCATAAACAAAACCAGGGAGTCTCATCTGATGCACAAGGTCGATTCCCCTCTAGAGGCAGAGGGGGGGAATAACAATAGACGCAGCCCTAGAGGCAGAGGAGGTCCGCAAAACCAGGGTAGCAGAGAAACTTTCTCTGATAAACCCTTTCAGCATCCCTGAGGGGCTGCCCGGCTGTCCACCTTCGGAGGCAGTCGGGGGAAGGTTATCCCTGTACCCAAAAGCCTGGCTTTCCCTTACACAAGACAAATGGGTACAGTCGATCATATCCGAGGGTTACAAAATTCCCTTTATTCACATCCCATCCCAACCCAAAGGATCCCTTCCAGACGTTCCACCCAGTCTAAGGGAGCAAGCAGCATTAGAAATTTCAAAGCTGCTGTCAAAAAGAGCTATCCAATCAGTCCCAGCAGACCAGCAAGGATCCGGAATCTACTCCAAATTCTTTTTGGTACCAAAGAAAACAGGGGACTGGAGACCCATACTGGATCTCAGCAACTTAAACAAGTATGTCAGAAAACAAAATTCCGGATGGTCACGCTACAGTCCATTCTACCCTTCCTGGATCAGGACAATTGGATGTGCTCAGTAGATCTTCAGGACGCATATTACCATATCAGGATGAACAGACGCTCCAGGAGATTTCTCCGCTTCAGGCTGGGAGCCAGTCACTACCAGTTCAGAGCCCTGCCCTTTGGTCTCACTGCAGCCCCCCGAGTATTTACCAAATGCATGGTAGTGGTCGCGGCTCACTTGAGACGTCAAGGATTCCAGGTGTTTCCATATTTAGACGACTGGCTCCTTACTGCCACCACCAGACATCAACTTCTTCTATCCAGGGACTTCACTATCCAAACTTGCCAAGCTCTAGGCATTTCAATAAATTTTGAAAAATCTGCCTTGTCAATCTATTACCTTTATAGGCGCCACATTAGACACACTCAATCTTTCAGCCAGACTTACAGAGCAAAGAGTGTCAGACAACCGCAAGCAAGTTTCCCTTCTCTTGCAATGCAAGAAAGTCAAAGTCAGACTAGTTTTGAAGGTATTAGGACTCATGGCAGCAGCTATTCCCCTTCTCCCCTTAGCTCGCTTCCACATGAGGATTCTCCAATGGATGCTGTTTACACAAGGTCCTTCCAACAGCTCCCAATGTCCTACACCATATTGATAACTCAATCATGCAAAAATCAACTGTCTTGGTGGATGACGTCACCTCAGGTTCTCCAAGGAAGACCTTTCACTCATCCCCCCCCAGTCGCCACGTTGACAATAGATGCCTCCCTGATTGGGTGGGGGGGCATTATCAGGGCAGGACAGTCCAGGGCACGTGGCAACCGTTCTAGTGCCACTTGCACATAAATGTCTTAGAGATGAGAGCAGTGCTTTTAGCATTGCAAGCCCTTCACGACTCTCTTCCAACAGGGACTATTGCAATTCAGACGGACAACATGTCCGTAGTGTGGTACATCAACAAACAAGGCGGAACCAGATCATACCCCTCATGTCGAGAGGCACTCAGACTTTGGCAATGGGCGATCTCTTCTCAGCATTTTCTGATAGCAATGCACATTCCCGGGAAATCCAACGTGATTGCAGACAAGTTGAGCAGGGCAATACTCATGCCCCATGAGTGGTCTCTGAAGAAATCAGTTCTGGAAGAAGTATTCCTAAGATGGGGCCAGCCTTGCTGCGATCTTTTTGCTACTCCCCAAAATAGCAAGTGTCATGACTTCTTCACTCTCTTCCCATTACCAGGCCATCCCACCAGAGATGCTCTAGTCCACGATTGGCCCTGGGGAATTCTATATGCCTTTCCCCCTTTTCTGCTGATAACTCAACTAATTCAGAAAGCCATCACCTTGAGAGTGACTATGATCCTCATTGCCCCTTACTGGCCTCGACAGATATGGTTTCCGTTTCTTCATCGTTAACTGTTGGAGCAGCCTTGGCATCTGGACCCAGTGCCAGATCTGTTGACCCACCAATCGGGCCAGCTGCACCAATCTCTTCATTCTCTCAACCTCACAGCGTGGTTTCTCCGATTCCGACCTTAGCCAGGCTTCCCTCACTATCTCGCTCGGTCCGAGATATCTTGATAGCCTCTCATAAATCTTCTACCCGGAAGATTTATTATAGCAAATGGAAACGCTTCTCCTTTTGGGCAACATCAAAAAATATAGATCCCTTCACTGCTCCTATCCAGTCTATTCTAGACTTTCTAGCAGAACTCTTTCATTTAGGCTCTTCTTCATCTACCATTAGAGTTCAACTGGCTGCCATATCTAATTATCATGTAGGTGTCTCGGAGTCTAGCATCATGGCTCACAAGCTCTGCAAAGCTTTTTAAGGGGCATATTTCTTCTTAAACCTCCAATCAAAGATCCCCCGCCTCAATGGGACTTGAACTTGGTTCTGGCATCCTTGATCCTTCCCCCCTTCAAACCAGCGGCTTCATGTTCTCTAAGTTGCTGTCTTGGAAGACATTTTTTCTGGTAGCCATAACTTCAGCGAGAAGGGTATCTGAACTCCATGCTCTGTGCAGTCGTCCTCCTTACTTAGTTTTTCACAAAGATAGAGTTTCCCTCTGTACTAATCCATCCTTTTTGCCTAAGGTTTCCTCTCAAACAAACCTAAATCAAATTATTGATCTCCCCGTCTTTTTCCCTAACTATTCAAACAGGACAAAAGCTACATTTTCTGGATGTTCACCGCCAACTTAGGTATTATTTAGACAGGACTAGACAATTCAGGAAATCTGATCAGCTTTTCCTGTCTTATGCGGAAGGAAAATTGGGCCTTCCAGTTACTAAAGTGTCCCTTTCTAGATGGCTTACCTCTATAATTACCTTCATCTATGAAATCAGACATCAAAAATTGCCTTCAAGACCTAGAGCTCATTCAACTAGGGCATTAGCTACATCTGTAGCTTTTCAGAATAGGCTGCCAATAGATTCCATTTGTGCAGCAGCCACCTGGGCTTCTCCTCATACCTTCATTTCACATTACAAATTGGACATGGTCTCCAGAAACTGTGCCAACTTTGGTTCCACTGTTCTCAAGAGTCTGTTCCAATAGGCCACCCGGGATAAGGTGCTAGGGACGTGGTCCCATCCAGCAAGAATGAAGGTGAGATAGACAACTTAACATTAAGAAGTTATGTACCTACCATAACGTTCCATGTTAGTTGTCTTCTTCTCGCCTTCTTTCTTGCGTCCCACCCTCCTTCCCCCAAGCCTGGACAGACCGATAGGAATTCCTTTTTTTTTTGTGATCTTCCTCTAGAAGTTGTCATTCCCACATGTCTTCCACCTCTATTTCCCCTTTTGTTAGGTCTAGGTTACCTTTCACTCAGGTTTATATAGAGGTGGGTTACCCTTCTCCATTCTGGAGACTAGAATTGCTTGGTCTAGCTATCAAATGAGATCTGAGTAGTTACTGCCTAGCATTGTGGGATATAGGGGAGCCTCAAGCCGGTGGAATTAGCTCTTGAGCTTTAGTATTGGCCGAGTCGGAGCCGAGGATTGGCTCCGAACCCATCCAGCAAGAAAGAAGGTGAGAAGAAGACAACTAATATGGAACGTTATGGTAGGTACATAACTTCTTATTTTCACCTGTGCGTGTGTGATTTCCAGGACACTACACTTTTCCGGTATTGTTGTGGGCCCTTTTGGGGGTGAGAAGGGGGTGACGTTTGCACTGAATCTATCTGCCAGGATGTTGACAATATCAGTGGATTCAGTATATTTTGTGCTATTTTGCACTAGCTCAGAGCATATCTGCGAGTTGCCACTTAAATTCTTGACATAGCTAAAGAAGGATTTGTGGTTATCTTTCGAATCCTTAGCTATTTTTCTTTTGAGGTTAGCCTTGGAAGATTTTATGAGGGACCTTAGTTTCTTACTGATACTGATCAGGGATGTCTTTCCTTCTTGGGATTTGTTTTTTTTCTGAACTAGTTTCCTCCTTCTATTGTATAGCCTGTTTATGGCAGGGGTCCACCAGACTGGTTTCCTTCTCTTAGGGAGTGAGTCTTGGTTTTGCTAGGGATGGCACGATCCATGCTTCCTTGTAGGTGCTCACAGAGTGCATTTGTAAAGGTTCCTGCATCTTGGACATTGTTATCCTTTAGCGTGGGGGCTGTGAAACTTACCACCTCTGTCTTAAGTAAGGTGAAGTTTGCTATAGAAAAGTTTTTCACTGTGGTTTCCTTGGTTGGAGGTGGTGGTGTGGTGTGGACATCCAGAGTGATTAGTTTATGGTCTTATCTAACCAGTGATGGGTTGACCTCTGGTGTGGAACACCTGTCACCCATGTTGGTGATGACCAGGTCCAATATGTTTTCACCTCTGGTAGGGGAGTTTACCAGCTGATCCAGGGCATTTGAGTTGATAAATTCCAGGAAGCATTGGACCTGGAAGTTTGTACTTGAGTAGTTTTCCCAGTTAATGGTAGGGTAATTAAAATCACCCGATATCAGGGTGTTCAGTAGGACCTTCATGTTTCCAGTGTCTCCAGAAAGGCGGAGTGTTGGTCCTGGGTCATGGTGGGTGATCTGTAGCAAGCCACAATTTGCATTGCAGATTTGCCTGATGTTAGTTGCACATGGATGATCTCAGAGGTATCATGCTGCGCCATTAACCTGGAGGTGTAGGTATCCTTGATGAATATGGATGCACACACCCGCCTTTTGTGTTTTGGTCCATGTTGTTTGGCTGAAATGTGTGGTATGAGTTGTAGCCCGGTAGTGCTGGGGTGCTCTGTGGAGCCTTGAACCAGATTTCAGTTACTGCACAGATGTCGATGTTCTCCATACTGAGGAGTGCTTCGAGCGCGTGCATTTTTGAGATTTAAACTCCTGGTGTTGAATAGCATAACCCTCAGTTTTTTATTTGTGCTGTTTACGGAGGTGGGTTTGACTTTTGAGCCTTGCCTAAAAAAGGCACTATGGGGGCAGCAAGAGCCTTGGCCAGTATTCGAAATCCTAGGGGTGACAGGTGCAAGCTGTCTCTTGCGAAGCAACGAGCCTTGTCGAGCATGTCATCCTGGGCTGACAGACACTGGATCCCCTTTGAATGACACCAGATGCTTAGCCAATAGTTGAAACTGATCATTTTTTCTTTATACTGCGGTATCATTCTTGGTTAGGGCAGGATGCTACTCAGGGTCAGGGTCATACCTGCCTGGGCTACATGATCAGAGAGCTTTTCCATGTCTCTTTTCATGTAGTCCAGGGAGGTACATCTCAGGTCATTCACACCAACATGAACAATGACAGAGTCATATTTGTACTTGTTCTGGAGTGACCTGAGTGCTTGTGTTATGTGGCGGATTCTGGCTCCCGACAGGCAGCTAACAGTAACCTTCTCCTTGTCCAGTCTAGTGAGTGGGACGTCAGTGTGCCTGACTATAGAGTCCCCTAGTACTAGTGTGTTAGGTATGTTATTTCGCCTTAAGGGCTGTGATTGTGCGGCATACTGATTTTGTGTTTTATGTGTTATCTGGTAGGTTTTTTGGGTGTCTGCTTTGGAGGTCTGTGATGCTTTTGCAGGTTTTTATTTAGAGCCTCCAAGTATGATTTTGTGTATTTATGTGTATTTTTTGCCAGTGCTGGTTTAGTATGTCTGTGTGAGGCTGGAGGTGTGGTGCAAGTGTTAACCTTCTCCTCATGACTGCCTGTTCCAGTTTTGGGTGGAGAGAGCTTAGCCTCCAATTTAGCTATATAATTGCATCTCTCGCATATGTAAATTTTTTGTGGTAGGAGGAGAGGGTTGACAGTGTACATGAGGCAGTTGTAACATTGCCTCAGGATACCCAGGTTCACCAGTTGGACTGGAGAGTGTACCTGAAATTGCCCTTTGGTCATGCCTGAATAGTAGGGTGAGCTGCTTAGTCACTTGGTTGGTGAGGGGTGAATAATGAGCCTTGCCCTGCTGGGCAATCAAGTGTCAGGGTATATTAGTGCTTGCTTTTAGGTCTGAGCAAGTTCTGGACTGTAGGATGCTTTTTAAGTGCTTAGGTTGAGAGTTAGACTACTTTCAAGGGAAAAACTGAAGAGAGACTTGGTGGAGCCGGAATAAATTTAGCCGTAGCTAACCAGCGCTGCCCGGACATGCAAAACCGTGCAAATGCAGTTTTTACAGTAGGGAAATGAAAGAGATAGAAATTTGCCAAAATGGCCTATAAACTACTAACTTCTGGGCTGGAACCACTCCTCCGGGGAGAGATGGCTGCTCAAAGCTCCCTCTCTCACAGGTGAACAGAGAAACCTCCCTCTATCCAAGTAAGGTATGGGCAACTCAGAAAATTGTAACACAGCCCTGAGTTCAGCACTAACCTAAAAACTGGACTATACTAGCTTAGAAAGGTGGAAAACAAGGAAAATTTTTTTTTTGAAAAGATAAGGCAAAAACAGTAAAAAAATACACTTAAAACAGCTTTAAACGACTACAAACAGTAAACAATACACTTAAAACAGCTTTAGATGACTACAAGCAATCAGAAAAGGCTTTTAAACAAATGACCCAATTAACCAGTAAAAAAATCTCAAAACTGAGCCCTGCTTCTGTAGTCTTCAATCAGACAAGTTCTAACTGCACACTCTTGCCACTGGGGTGCAGGGGAACCTTCTCCAAAAAAGAAGGCCTGGATTAGTGCTCAAGTTATACAAACAAAGCGAGATTCAGCAGGCCTGGATCTAGTCTATGCTACAGCAAACAAAGCGCACCAATTTCAGTAAGAAACAGTTCAAATATGCAGGTACTATAAGCCTTTAACCAGAAATTCCCAGCTCAGAAGGACAGAGTCCAGCCTCTCCTCCCACAAGAGTGCAGACCACGAACCTTCTTAATGTAAAATAACTGGCCTGAAGCCCAAGTGCTTAAACCAGAACTAATACATTTTTATAATAACAGACACTGAGACTTCAATCAGCAATTCCCAACTTAGAAGGATGTAAGCTACCTGTCCTGCCACAACAGTGCAGACCACAAAACTTGTTAATGTAAAACAACCGGTCTTTAAGTTTAAATCTCTAATTCTATCTTTCCCTTTTTGTACTTCCCACCAAAAAAAAAAAAAAAAAAAATTGAGCTGTATTGTTAAACATTTCTGACTTTATAATTTTCATACATGCTAATGTTCCATTGTTACTGTATAGTGCCTTTTTGCAATATATTTGCTGTTTAGATAGTTTCCTGTATTATTTCACTTGCTTTATAACTATAATTTTGTTTCCTTACAAATTCATGTAATAATTTTCATGTAACTTGGAGCTTTATTCCCTGGGCCTCCACTGAAGATGGGTCTCAAGCCCAGTGGACTTTCCCAGTCAACAAACATCAATAAATAAATAAATAAATGTGTATGTATTTTCTCTTCTTTCATTTTTTTTTTCTCCTCAGGCCTCTGCTGAAAACCAATAAAATTATCTAGTTAGAGGTTTCCAGTAAACACGTGTCTTTAAATAAATAAATAAATATATCTGGTGCTGTTATAGTCCTATGCTGCCACTAGGGATCACTGTACTACAGCAGTGGTATTGCCCCTATCACCATAGTAGAAATTTCTTGTAATATCCTGCATAATACTCTGAACACCTAGATTACTGAAAAATCACTTATTATGTTAGTTACCCACAAAACTCTCTAGTTAATGTCAGCGTTGTTTTCTTTGCTTTGTACATTTTCTTACTCTCTTGGCTTAGTATTGGTAGTAGCTAAAAAGGATCCTGTGGACCAGCCTTCGTAGCAGACTTGCAAATGAATGAATGATACATACATACATATCCATCATATTGAAACTTATCATGATGCCACCTATGGAGGGAACTGAATTGTAGGCCTGATATAATTCCCATTTAGTATAACTGGATTTTTATCCAGAAATCTATGTCAGTACTCAGCTACTTGCGCAACACAAAACCTTCTTCTAGCATTACATTCTGTATATATCTAATTTAGGAGGGTGCTACTACAATGTAGATGTTAAATTCATTACGCTGCATTTCTGTTTTAGAAATGAAGAAAGTGCATATGCACTGACTCAGCATGCCTGCTGCATTACTTTATTCCACACCCTGCCAGACATGACATAGCAGTTAATTTGATGACTGTTTATGACGCACTAGCTTTTTTTCTGCAGTATTAGATGTCTCATGAGTTTTTCTTTCAGATTTCACTTGTAGGATGCATTAGTCAAGTACGCCAGTACCGTCCTCAGCACAGTGATTAACTAAAGGCCTAAAGACATTTCTGCACTTTAACATTCCTCTCCTCATATGATGTTACTATTATTTCTATTCGGTAATTAATATGGTTGCTGTAGGGTGGGGCACTGCTGATTACCAGTCACTTTATGCTGATAAGTTAGTATGCTGTGAACACATGCATTCCATTAAAACAACACCATGCCACACAGAGAGGCTGCTCCGAATAGGTCATATAATTTCATTATCACACAATTTGAGGGGTTTTAGCAATAATTCTGCTCCATTATGACACTGTTTTACTTGTTAATACTGTGCGTCCTTTATCTTGATCAGAATGTAACATGCTACTAAAAGTCCATTAAAAAAAAAGCTTTTACAAATGCAGCTAATCAACTCTGTATTGTGTGATTACAAGTTTGCTGTCATCTCAACATCCACAAATAATATTGTCACTGCCTATTAGGACTGACAATGTGTAAATGAGCACCACAAAAGAGTTATATCAAAGGTATCTACAGTTAGCATGGGGCAAACCACAACCCCACCCCAGCCCCTTACATGAAGGTGTTCTTTTGCACCCCCTTAAATATATACTATGAACTCTGTTATAACCTATATTGATGTCCCATAAAGAAATGCCTTGTCTTTTACCTGCAATGTACCTGTCCAAAATGAAGTATGGTTTATGTATAAAGTCTTAAATCTATGTGATCTATGGCAGGCTCTACATGGCTAGTGTCACAAACAGGAACTGAAAATGTTTTTTGTTTGCTTTTATTTTTTACATATGTCTCATACTCACAAATTTAGACTACCTTTTTCTAATCTATTACAAAAAACGCTGTCAACATGACAAGTCTAGTTCAACTGAGCTCCAGTAAATTGGATATAGATAGCCTTCAATCCAGGAGTTCAAAATCACCAACATAGGCAAATGTAAAGTTGGGAAACACTTTTCCAAAACAATCAAGATGATTTAAAGTATTAATGTATAATATTAGATGTTGACACTCCCCAAAAGTAATTCATCTTCTTTCTGCGCGTGTGCGCACGTACCACATAGACCATACTGTACTCTCTTCAGTCCCTGAGAAAGAGGCACACTTGCACCTAAGTTAAATGTAATGTCCTCCACAACATATAATTGCTACTGTAATGTCACATTCTCATAAATATATATAATTAGCTTTCTGCAGTTCCAGGCTCTGAGCATCTCACTTTTTTCCAGTGCATGATGGTGTCTCCTTCATTATACTACAGCCATGTACTTCACACATGACTTGGTGAGCAATTTGATGCTCTCCAACTTTGGTATTCCACAAGGGTAACTAATCATAACTTTGCATCTTAATCATAAATTGTGCAGGCAGCAAATTTTGACAAAATGCTTTGAAAATAAATTAAGAATAGTTGAACCAACAGATAATAAAGCAGACATCACCATACACCAGTAAAAAAGTGAGGCTGTCTCATCACATTTTACAGAACCCCACCAAATGAGCCTGTGTCATTATGGGGATTGTCTACATATTACTCTTACATAAACTATACCTTCCAGCAGTGCTTGATTTCAACTGTGCACAGTAGAGACAGATTTGGGGATTTGCAGAATGGTGGGGGAGTGGCACACTGCCTTGAAAAAGGAACTAAGAGAAGTGGGGCACTAGTCTTCCAGCAAACCATAGGTGAATCAAGATGTATGCTTCTATACCATGCCAGTAAAGGAATCAGCCAGTTCATCTTGATGCATCTCAACCAAAATGTCATTTCTAGCTTTCTGCATACATGGACAAAATGTTATACAGTGCAGTTTAATGGGCTTGAAAGAGAATAATAAATGGCTTCTCTGTAAGCCAGGCAATTAGCTCCTTAAATGCAGAAGGCTTATATCAGCATCAGGCTAGCAAAAGCAGTCACAGTGGAAGCCAATAATTCTAGAAAATTGTTTGCAGTCATGGAATCAAACTAATTTTTGAAGTCACAAGGGTAAGGCTAAGTAGCATATCACCTGATAGAACAGTAATCCTGCTTGTGACTTTGAACTACACCTACATTTTCTGAACTAATGGCTTGCACAAAGGAGCTGCTTTGTGTTTATATAAATTCAGTGCCATTGGTTTGCCGAGTATTTCATTTATTTGTATTTTGATTTAGAATTCAAGTCATTGCGCAATCATCTAGAAATCTGAACAGAAATAGTATCTAATGGTAGAAGACAAACAGTCTGAGAAGGACACCCACTGAGCCGTCTTTGGCTTATCTTAGTTTATCACTGGATATTTAAATTAACTGTGAGTGTCTTAATAAAGCATGTTACATGCAGCAATACCACTGTAAGTATATATTTTACTTATATGTTATACTATATCATTATTAGTAAAGTCTATTAAAACAGTTTAAATAAACAAAAAATGTAACACTTATGATGAGCAGTTTGTATTGCAGTGTAGACCTTAGGGACTAATAAGTGGGTTTTAACTGCAATCATATCCTATCAATATATCTCACAGTAAGACGCTGTCCGGTTCGATTCTCAGCTAGAGCATCTTCTGCGTGGAGACATGCGTGAATGGGCGTACCTTCGTTGAAGGCTGTGCGTCAGGCCTGGCAAGCCGGTATGTAAAAATCAATTGCCAATCATTAGTGGACCAGAGTTCCGCTGTGGCGACCCCTAACCGGGAAAAGCCGAAAGACACAAACATATATATATATATATATTTTTTTTTTTTTTTTTGCTTGGTTAGAGTATATAATAATCATATAAATTTGCTTGACATCTGTAAAGCCTAATCAGGGGCAACCAGTTTTACAGGAAGGCAGTCTGTAAGGCTGTTGTAGTCTTCTTTAAGAAGCAGCCACATTATACAAGGCAACAAACAAAATGAGGTCATTAACTAATACTGTATAATCTTGGTCTTTGCAAATCTTAGTTTTTCATGATGTTTTGTAGGACCTTGATGGATCAAATAAAGTTTACCACTAACAGTGTTGCACTTAAATTAGACATGCTGTTTCTCTAAAAGTGCCCTGCTCTTTAATTTCAGGGGTTCTCTTTCTGCTTACGGAACACAGAACCAGTCCGAAGACTTGGTGATGGAGGGCAGCCTTCACATTTTCATAAAAATTCACAATTTCTCACACACTGCAGATTGTTTATTAGTGTTCATACTGGTTAGAAGCCTACTAACATTTTCTGAAACCAAAATCAAACTTGCTTCAAAGACAGTTTTGCTTTTCTATATCTAGATCTCTATAGTTTTGTAGTTAAATGATTTTCATAAAAAGAATGAAGACTTTTGCCAGCAAAGCTGCAAGGCAGAATTCAAGCATTTGTCAACCTGGATGATTAAACCACGTAGTGACACAGTTTGATGATTAACAACAACTGCTACTACTATGCTGGTATGTGTACATGTGTTTGTGAGTGTGTTAATTTTTGCTCAGTCAGTCTTGAGAAAAGATTGCAGTCCCTCATGGGAAAGAATGCAATATTTTTAATCTGCTTTATGTGAATGAAAAATTTACCAGCATTTTCCTTTGATCTGCAAAAGAGATTTGCTTTGCAATTTGCTTATTTTTTATTCTTACAAAAATAATTCCACAGAGCTATTTTATATATTTGTAGCAATTCAGAGAGGCTGACCTAAGTGTGGATTCATGTACTGATGGCATGTATATCTGTATGGAATAGCACTGCATCCTGTTTTAACTGTATTACATTTTGTCTTTAACACATTTCCGTTACCAGCCATAATTTCCATGTCTCCATCAGTACAATCCATTAGAAAGCCATATAGTTCCAAGCTCAGTTATGAGTGACGAACTGTTTAAAATGGGAGTATTTTTT
Organism: Protopterus annectens; assembly: GCF_019279795.1. NCBI lineage: Eukaryota > Metazoa > Chordata > Ceratodontiformes > Protopteridae > Protopterus > Protopterus annectens. The sequence goes on along the minus strand of NC_056747.1, from coordinate 269,398,509 downwards.
TTTAAACAAGACAAATTTGAGCACTTTTTTGAAAATATTAACATTTTTGGAAATATCTAAATGAGACTGAGAGGGAGAGACAGTGCAAAAATGAGTATTTACATTTTTTCCAGTAGGAGGCTTGCCTCTGCATGAAACACCTAATGTAGAAAAGTGCCTGCTCATAGTATTCTAATTGCATCTTTCCACTTTTTCTTTTGTCTTTTATGAGACCCTGGTAAAACCCTAACAACTAAAAGCCTGCAAAGCAGTTCACGTTGGAAACTGGTTTCACCTGGTATAGCTGTTTTATTCTTCCTTAATATTACTTTAGCAGAAACATTCAATTTAAAATAAAAATGTTAGCAAGCCAAGTATTACTGTGAATAAGCCCTTCAACATTCGGCATTTGTACAAGAAAAAGCTTTACTTGAGGCTGAATACATTTGATTAGTATTCTAGAATTATCTCCTTCAGTGCTGAAATGGCAAATGTTGCAGCAAGCCACTGATCTTAGAACCAGTGACATTATACATAGGCATAGTTTAAGGCTTACAATATATTTTTTTCTTTCATTTCACAATACCCATTGAAACTATAAATCATTTTCATAGCTAAAACAATGGACTTTGGAAATAAAACTTCTGTTTGCTGGGCTAATGAAGTATATAAGATTTCTTGCACTGAGGTGTGGTTGCCAGAAAAAAATTACAGACTATAAAGTATGGCAGATATGCTCCACAGAAATGCAACAAATCTATTTAAACAGATGCTGTACAACACATTGGAAAATTTGGTTCAAAATATTTTAATGTCAAGTAAATAACAAACACACACACACACACACACACACACACACACACACACACACACACACACACACACACAACACAGAAAGCACTGCAGACATCATACAATCAAGAAATTTAGTATGCCTAATGTTGTGTGATATTTGCAGTGTTTTCTATGTTGGCAAGACAAATCCCTAACTTAAAGAAATGAGATAGCATGTAAATGATACAGAAAACCATGTAAAGAACATTGCTATAGCTAAACATATGACACAGGAAGGAAAAGTCATACTTTTAAGTTTCTAGTGTTAGAACTGATTTTTCAAACCTGCAAGGTAGTCATATTATCAGTTATACAGTGGTCATAGAGAGAAAATGGATTTTAGAATTGGATGCCATCCATTTCCTTTGTTTAAATGATGTGGTTCCTTTAAAATATTTTAAAGCAAAGAGTCTTAAAGCTTTGTAGAGTAAACATATTTCTGCTTATATGTATGTATTATTTAGAAGACATATAGTTGATATTGTTTTGCTATTGTCAAACATCAATTATTTATTTATTTTAAGAATGTTGATGAGTTTAAATATAGATCATGTGATCATTTCATTATATTTAAGTAGAAAGTGTTGCTATTTTGTATATTCATGTGACTAACTTTATGAAAAAGCACATTTGTGTGTGTTTATTTGACATTGAAAAGATATTGTACTGAATGTTCCAAAGTGTTGTACGTCACTTGCTTAAATAGATTCACTGAGGTGCAGTTCATCAGAACAATCATTCCTTCATCATTCTTTCATTTATGATTGTCTGAATATTCCAGTTCAGGATTAGAATGGGAGACAGAGCCTATCCTTGCACTTTGTGGATTCAAGATAGAAAGCAGATAATGCAAAATGGGGCACCAAACTATCATACGACCTACACACACACACACACACACACACACACACACACACACACACACACACACACACACACACACACACACACACACACACACACACACACACACACACACACACATGGGCTCATTTACAAGCATGCAAGAGCGGACACTTTGAAAGATCTCTAATTCATTTACAGCACATTTTTGTTTTATGGGAGGAAACAAACACCTGTGAAGATAGTACACAGTCTGGAGGACATGTGGCTTCCACACAGATGGCATACAAGCCAAGAAGTGATTTGAAGATCTTAGTGCTGTGAGGAGATAATACCAACCACTGTTCCACTGTGAACATTTTGGTGAAATGAACTTTGTTTCATAAAAACTTACTTCAGGTAAGTCCTGCAAATTAATATTTTTTCCTACTGGTATCCTGACTGTTTTAAACCCCTGTGGGTTTGCAGTCTGATGTACTCATTACACATTGGTGAGAGGCTGATACACAGCTTGTAATCCACAAGGATCATAAACTTACTACTGATTTAAGGTCACACTTAGTGAAGTGAATGTGAGTGGTGATACACTGTAACTATTCAGAGGTCACAAGCTGTTCTCTTTCAGCTTGAATAACCCTTCTGTCAGAAACCATTGGACCTATAAGGTTTTGTATCCTATGCAATCAGTAGTCAGAAGAGTAAGAAAAAAGCGATTCTCACCAGTGCTAATGATATCCTCTGAGCTAGCCAACAATTCCTTTGCAGCTTTTTGCAGATGATCTCAGGAAATACATGTACAAATGGTAAAACTGTTCTCCTCTACCTCTCCAACATTGATATTAAAGACATTGGCCTTTATAAGTTTGACCCTCTAGACTGGTAATTCTTTCTTCTATATGAAAAACATGGCTAAAGCTGAACTAGTTGTAGCTTGGATATGTCAGAAGGTGGAATCTTTTTTCAACAGTGGTCCTAATATCAACTGCCCAATTGGCATTACCCTGTCAGCCTGGGTGTAAATTTTACTTGTTCACAACCTGACTGGCAGCAGTCAGCATCATTTATTCCCTCTGGCAAAGAAGAAAGAACCGTCAATAAGGAAAGATACTCTGTAGCAAAATAGCTAGTAGATGGGTGGGGTGAACGGGTCGAGGGATGTCTTCATTCCAGTTACTGAATTTACTTGTATGCAGTACTCCCTGAATATAAGAACCAAAAATCTGCACTAGAACTTGAATGCCTCCTTTTTCTGTCTCTCTGGGTGACTATTTTAGTCTGGCTTATTAATAGCAACAGTACAGTTTCATGTTTGCCATTACTCCTGGTTTATACTGCAAACAGGCTTTTCCCAGGTATAATCATTGAGCAATATAAATATAAATAACTAAACACATAAACTGTAACTTTTAGTGCCAGTTTTTTCTACTACCTCCTTCTTCCAATACTCCGTTCTTAGGTCTGGTGGTAATCCAAATGTTACCAGATTTTATAGCTATTAACTGCTTTGCTGTGTTGGTTGCTATAAAGGCCTTTTTGAAAATTTGGAAGAGAACTGTTTTCTTTGATGCAGTCCCTAATTTCTCCTTCATCTACAAATAAATGTCTTTTAAAGCCACTCATTTCATGGCACAGCAATAACTGGTTTAGTTGTCTGTGGCACTGAGCAGATGCTGCTGAGACACAACATTGAACACTGTTGTATAGTCAGAGAAGGACATAAAGTGGGCAAGTTTCACTAAATGGAAGCCTGAGTAACAATATTTACTCTGAAATACATGAACTGTAAAGGGAAAAAAATTTGTTTATTATGAAAAATGCATTTTCATTTCGTAGCTATATATCCTTTACATAGGCTCAGCCAAAGGACTTGAAAGAGAAAGCAGGCACCCACTGGACATAATAGTACAGTGTCACACTATAACTTTACAAGTACAGGCATGGTATGAGCTTTTAAAATAACTTATGGAGGCATACCTGTCAAATGTCCCTGACTGTGCAGAATATTCCTCATTTTGCTTAAACATTTGCTATGTCCTTCATAAAACTAATGATGTTCCAGCAAATCATTAAAGGTTATAACCTCTAAATAAGGGCAAAGATTAGAATACCAGACTTCTTTTTTGAAAATATATGCTAATACAAACCTCGTTCCCCTTTTAAATACCTAAATGAATATCCTAGGCCCTGTATTTGAACCAGTTGTTACCCTAAAATAGGACAAACGCCAGGTTCAGTCATTCCTTAACCATAGCAAGAGCCCTATGGTCCATTCATTCTCTGGCCATAGTGTGAGTCCAGAGACAAAGACAAGGGTGTATGCTAGCATACCCTGTCCTGTGTGTGTCCCTCACAAATTCCGGGCCTAATTCCATCCCTGTGGCAACCAGTGGCAGCATTATGCTGCAGCCTGAAAAGGAGTATGCCTCTATTTGTGACCCTGCTGACAGTATGTGCAGCATGCAGCCACTATGACACAATAGGTTGCATCCAGCTGCGATACCCTGGCTTATTGATTGGAGTCAGCATTTCAGTGGATCTAAGCACCCCCCCAGTGGGGGTGATATGGCATTGGCTGTTAATTGCCATCTTCCCTGTCTGTCCCTTCCATCTTCCTGTGCTGCTAACTGAAGTTGGGTCATCTTGAGCAAAGTCAGGACTTTATCCTCCTGTTCTACAGGGCTAATCTGTCCCTCACTATTTTTGACTTTGTCCTTAATTCTTGAGCTAAAAGCTTAAGAGCAATTTGTAGAAGGACGGAGTGAGTGTGTTGCCCTAACAAGCATATCCTTAGGTTGTAATTGAATTAATCTTGTAGAGGAGAAATTTTACACCCAGTCTTCCTGTTTATTGGATTACTAGCTTTTTTCACATAGTGAAATTAGTGGCTGGTATGCTTACTGGACCTACACTAACTGATTTTGGTGTTTATCTAGTGAATACTCGTCTTTTACAGAAGTTGGATACGTAGTTTCACTAGACAACCACACCTGCAGCTGTTGCCTAACTTGTAAGTGTCCAGGTTTTTTACAGTGAGCATTTGGATTACTGTGCATGTACAACACTGCAGCTTCTGTTACTGCCACTGCATGAAGATGTTTCGGCCAAGTGCTAGGTGCTTCACTTCTGAGGTTATCTCATGCAGCTAAATTATATTGTTAAGCCCTACAGTAATAAGTGTTCTTGTATTGTCTGCTGTATAGCTAACTAAAATATTGTACTAATCAGATCATTATAGTGTTGTACTCTTGAATGCGAAACTAGTTGTTACCATTTTAATTTAGTAATTCAAAAGCACTGTTTTATTAATATAACAAAAGTTCTCTCTGACTGGTATTAATCAGTCATTTTTACTGCTGCTCAAATGTTTGTTTGATAGTTCAGCAATACTGTAGTGTGCATTGCCTAGAGCTCTAAAAGTCATTGATGTACTGTCAGTATTAATTAGGCATATGTTGATATAATTTAATGTGTGCATGTTGATCTGACTGAGAAAGCTGGATGTACTATATTGTGGTGCAAGTCACCAAACTAACATTTCATGGGGAACAAAGCTGATGTAAGTGCGCATTTCAGACTGAGGACAGCTAACTATTACCTCCCACCACTTGCAGTTGTATTACTCTTATTGCAGGTGAGCTATTTAAGGCCATTTTCCTGGTTTTACTATTTTTCTGTATTGAGTTTTTCTTTCTGTTGCTCTAATTGCTAAATGCCTGAGCTAGTATTGTTTTACTGAACATATACTACAACTCCTTGTGTATGTAGTAATTCTAGTTCTGTTCTTTAATTGTAGATTCCCCTACCATTTTTTAACATAACCCTCTGTTACCAGAGTTGCATTACATTTGTGTTCTCTGGACTTTTTCTGGGAGGGGAGCTGTAACCATGAATCATAATGACTTAGTAGCAGCTGCACGGTGCACTCACATTTAGCCAGCAGTGCTAGGAGTCTTCTTCAGGTCTGATCTTTTCACTGCTGTCACTGCTTCACATCCCATATCAGCACTAGAGTAACTTAGTCTGCATAATAGCTCACACAGAAGCTTTTTTTTTAATTTCAGTGACCTTTAGTCAGATGCTACTCAAATACACTATTGTGACTGTCGTAAAATATTGCTAGTTTGTATAGCACAAGTAACTGCATTTTTATAATTGGTAATTTTTCAAGTCCTATTTTAATAAAGTGAGCAATGAGATTAGCTAAGAAGCAAAATGAAAAAAGATAAAGTTGTAAAACTTCACAAATATGAATCCTCAAAGAAGGAAGCAGATGAAATAAAAAATGTAAAACCTCTATTTCCAGCTCTGTTTCTGAAGATGTTACTGATAGTCATCTCAGTACCAAAAACAGGGATATTTAATATAGAGATAAAAACTGCATTTTACCAACATGGATTTACATTAGAACCTTAAAACATACCGTTGGATTTGACACACTGATAAGAATTTTTACATAGGCCAGTGAAAGTTTAAATGGGTAAAAATTGTATTTATTTAGTTAACATTTGTTATTTATTTATTTAACATTTGCTAACCAGGAAAGTCCAACTTGGAACGAAGCCAATTTTCAGCAGAGGAAACCCACACAAACGCAGGGAGGACATGCAGACTCTGCACAGAAGGCACTCCAACTGAAATTCAAACCGGAGAACCTCTTGCTGTGAGGCGACAACACTACCACTCACCACAGCACCTTCCAAGAAGATAAAAGAAAGACAAATCCTTCCCCTGACTCATCTAGAAAAAAACAAATATTTATATGATTCTGATTCATTCTTCTACTACTGAGGATTTTGTTAAGTAGAATTTCTCCTTGTAATCTTCAAGTTCTCCAGCAGAGGGGATTTTTTAGGTAACCATTCCTCAAAGCCAAAATGCAGCAAAATGTGAAGTTGCCTTTCAGACAGACAAGGGATAACCACAGAGAAATGGATTCTGCAGAGACTTCAGCAAAGTTATGCAACAAAAATTATTCAGCAAAGCCAAAAGTAGCTTATTCCACAAACATCCTCACATCAGATGCAGCAGACATTGCAGCTTGCAAGGACTCAATGAACAGAAGAAAGCTGCTAGCAATGCTTGTTATGTATGAATATTTCACACACTGCTGTGTGCTACATACATTGCACAGCCTGTGCAGATACACATTATATGGCAGAGATTATAATGTGTTGCTACTTGCACTTCGTAGCCTCTGTAGGTGTACATAGTATGACATAAGTCATACTGTGCTGCTGTATAGACAGTGAAGCCACAGTGGCTATATATTGTACAAAAGAGGTCATAGAGTGCTTCTGCATATGCTGCACAGCCTATGTAGTATTGTATGGTGTGACACAGATCATACTGTGCTTCTGTATGCATTATGAAGCCTCTGTAGTTATATACTATATGATAGAAATTGTACTGTGCTATGGCATACATTGCACAACCTGAATAGTTCAGCATGGTATAACAGGGGTCATAATGTGTTGCTGCATATACTGCACAACATCTGTAGCTGTACAGTATGTTTCAGATGTCATACTGGGCTGCTGTCATAAACTATGTAGCCTGTTTAGTTGTACAATATGTGACAGAGGGCATACTGTGCTGCTGTCATAATCTGTATAATCTCTGTAGCTTATAATGTGTGACAGAGGTGTTATGACAGAGGTGTTATGGTGCTATCATAACTTGTGTAGCCTCTGAGCTTTACACTGTGTAACAGACATACTGTGTTACTGTTATGCACTGCACAGCCACTGTGGCTGTACAGTGTATGACAGGAATCATACTGTGTTGCTGCGTACAGTGCACTGCCTGTGTAGCTGTACAATGTGTGACAGAGGTCATACTATACTGCTGCTGTCATACACTTTGCAGCTTCTGTAGCTGTACAATGGGTGACATAGGTCATACTGTGTTGTTTTTATATGCTGTGCTGCCATTGTATATGAACAATATGTGACAGAGGTCTTACTGTGCTGCTGTCATACATTGCACATCATCTGTAGCTGTACAATGTAATACACTGTACAGCCTCTGTAGGTGTACTGTGTGTGACAAGGGTCACCCTGTGCTGCTGTCATACACTTTGCAACCTTTGTAGCTATACATTCTGTGATGGTGGCCGTAGTAGGACCATTTTGTGACAGGCTTACAGTTTCTGCAGCAATACATAGTTTAACTGAGATAATACTGTACCGCCAGTCTGTGCAGCAGTTTTCCTATACTGTTGCTTGTAAAATAGTATAGATGCTAAGCTGTATTGAGTATTCTAATATACAATAATCCCTGCAGTGTGTGTGTGTGTGTGTGTGTGTGTGTGTGTGTGTGTGTGTGTGTGTGTGTGTGTGTGTGTGTGTGTGTGTGTGTTAGCAATAACATTTGCAGAACAGTAGGATTCTCATTTCTTAGACAGGTGCCTAAAACGTTGCTTGTGTACTCCTTCTGTGTATGCCAAGCAAAATCTGTGCTTGTCAGCATGGCCTCTGCAAGCTAGTAGTTTAGTTGATGCTGCCTGCAGCTGGCTTACAGTTGGGGAAAGTGTTATGTTTGGGGGAGAGTATGAAATGGCAAAGTGCCTGGGGTATGTAGAAGCGTAGAGACTGGGAAAATGTGCTATGCTCTACATCCCTGTCCTGTGGTGCTCTTACTCCAGTCTGCAGCAGTTTGGTGACAACAGTCTAGAGAGGAAGGATGGCTGTCATCTGTACCCAATGTTTCAAGCTTCAAGTTTAGTGTGGCATGCTATGATGTGTATCTGCATATGTTCGTAGTCTGTACATGGCATAGGCTATTGCAGCAGTTCTATCACTGTTTCCCAAAATAGTTAAAGTTACAGCACATTACTCAGGTGTTTGTTCATAATACAGACACTAAGACAAGCTGTCTGTTTAGATACCTGTTAGGAACACTTGTCCTTTTAATTAGGCAGGAACACTGAGTTACATCATAATAGCTGTGAAGCTTGTTTCTTTGAGTTACCTACACTGCCCTTACTTTTTATGAGTGCAGTCAGATTGTAAAATTTGTTTAATATACCATGTTATCAGTACCGGACTTCAAGGCATCTCTCATGTACTGCATGTAAATGAGGTTTGAAACAGATACTTTAAGATGGAAAACAGCCAAGTTGCACCTGAGGTTTTTTTTTCAGTGAGCTGTTTAGACACAGGTGACTGTGAATACTAAACTGACCATCAGTGCACCTCTTTGTGGATTGTGTAGTATATCCAGTGATTCTACTTAACTGTGCACTTCTCGGGTATGTCAGGGTACATACAGTCAAGTCACACAAGACCTTTGTCACCTACAGAGGAGGTGCACGCAGGCTGCTCTGTGACACATATTTTTCTGAATTGTACATATGTGTTCTGAGCAGATTCATTTCATTTGTATGTAGCACCAATTTTTTGTGAATGCCACCCAAGATTTGAAATAAAGGTTTTGGGGTTCTTACAAATGATTGGTAATTATACTGCTTGCTAATGGGTGGGTTACAATAAGAGAATTACATACCTTATATTTCAGTTTCTTTTCTATATTATCTTCCTGAGGCTTGCCGTTCATCTAACAAGTATCTCCAATCATCAGCCGGTAACCTCACAGTTGTCCTTTATTCTGATGAGACTGAGAGTTTGCTCTGAAAATGGCATGTTTCTGAACTTCAAACTAAATAAGAAGAAATCTTTCAGACCTGCTGCTTATTTGTTATATATATCTGTCTGACACCTCATGGGAAAGGATTGATTCAGGGCACCTGCCAGCAGTATCTCAGCTGGGAAACAGTGTTTAGCTGTTGCTGGGTAAAGTAGGAAACCAGGGCTCCAAACCTTGAATCTCATAATCAGCTCCTGCTGCTGTTACATGTGGTGCATTGTTTTCTCCTACATGCAGTAAAAACTTAAAAAATAAGGGAAAGATTGATGCATTTAAACCAGAAGACTTTTATTTATATATGCAAACAAATTAGAGGTATGAATAAAACAAATGTATGTTGAGAAATCTACTAATCAATAATTTGACATACAGTGCTTTATTTGAATCTGTTTAAGATCGGGGCAATTACAGTAATCCTTTGTATTTTATTATTTATGCCTGCTGCATACAACTGTGAGTTGTTATGAAACACCTGGGAATTTAATTCTTAAACACTTGAACAGAGGCTATTCATATATATATATATATATATATATATATATATATATATATATATATATATATATATATATATATATATATATATATATATATATATGTAACATAAGGATATCAGGCAAAACATCGACAAGATATGGCTTATTCACTGGCGATTTCTTTAAGTTTTTGCTCTATATTGCAAGCAACCTTCTCTTAGTGGTTTTCATTTGGACATACCTTTTTCTTTATGAGTATTTCTTGTATCTTTGCCTAAACTGGAGACCTCAAAATTCTTATAATTGTATTCAGAATTGCCATTTTAAGAATCATTTGTCATTTATAGTCAAAGTGCTGCATAATTTCACGATGCTGAGAAAATATGAATACTTAGCTTTTGTTTAGTTTACGAGGCCCTCAAGGCTGAAATGTAAGCTTCAGGAAGTGGCAGGAAACTCATAAAGATTAAATGGCTTGCTCAGAGGCAAACAGCATGTATGTGTAGGCTGTGAAAATTAAACCAAATTGTACATAATGCTGCTTAGAAACTGGTTATTATCTTGACCAGTACACTTGATTGCTGACAAACATGATCCATTGCAGTATGGATTCACAGCTATATAATCATGCCCAGCAAGTGTGCTACTTGACTGGTTAACTAAGACAGTAGATCAAAAAGCAGAGGGGACTGTGGATACAGCCCTTTCATAGCAGGTTAGTAATGTATTACATAGACTTGATGCGTGGTGTGGCATGGTATCATGGATAGAATAATGGCTGTACAACAGGCCTAGAGTGGCATGAAAACAGAGTTCACTCAGATGAAACAGTGGTGTCCATGGCAGGGCCACAAGGGAGAATACTCCATCCTATGCTTTCCATTCGGTGGACCTGCAGAAAATTAGAAGAAAACAATGCCTGTTTGCTGATGACACAAATTATGCAACAGGGTTCCTGTACAAGACGGTATTTTTATTTATTTAACATTTGGTTACTGGGAAGGTCCGACTGGGACAGAACTCATTTTCACTGGAGGTCCGGGGAGAAATGCTCCAGACTTTGGAATGAGGAAGAAGTCTGAGAAAATATCAGAAGTGAATAATTAAAACTGAATCAAGAGCAGAACGTAACACAGAATGGTAACAAATTAACAAGGCTGTGCAGTGAGAATTACTTGTCAGTTGGCTAAGTACAAAAAAGTCAGAAAACTGCTAAACTGAGAGGAGGATGAAGGAAGTTGCCAGATGCAGCTGAGGGGATATCTTCAAATCAGTGGAGCTAGAGGTGCATGATAAAAACATGGGTGGTAAAATTATTAAAAGGTCTGAAGAGCAAGAAGAGTCGGCAAAAAGGATAAAAATCAGTTAACACCTAGCTTCCTCAGGTAACAGGATAAAATAGAAACAAACATACAGATTTAAGTATTTACCATAAGGGTGGCCCCACCACAGACCCTAGGAACCTACATTCATAAGATTCTTTGGTATCATATCTAAAATTATGGAGCACATCACAGATTAACTTATTAATAATGGCACAGGTTTTTCCTAAAGCAGATACTATCTACACGGTCTATTCAGCTTCTTTGGGACAGTTTGTCCACACTGATAGTCTGGACCTGACTAATACCTTTGGTACAGTTCCCTGTAGAGGTAATATTGGCAAGCTCACCAAGCACTATGTTATCTGTTAGGCAGCCAGTTGGCAAACAGACAAGACTTGCATTTAAGGGCTGGACATCCCTTTTACACACAAAAGAGCATTATGAATGATGCATCTCACTGCCATGCCCTGGACATCCTCCTTTTCACTATTTACTCCTCTGACACCAAGATGAAGTGAAAGGGCTATGTCTTCAAACACAATGCCTCCTACAGTGTGTACCTCTCCAAGTACCATGCCCAAATAGAAAAGTCTCAAAGATTGTTAACTAAGGAAATTACTCGACTAAACTCTGTAGGCTACAATGATAGATTAAAAATATTCTCTGTATATTTCAACTCATACAGGTTCCATCATTGGGATACATGTTTTCTACTCCATAATAGACTCTGCAGTGCTTGATCTCCTTCACATACACAAAACTACAACATCACAGACATTCATACCAAAAACATCAAACAAAGGAATATAATAGCTGCCTTTCGAACTAATTACAATCACTGATGAATGTTTGTAAATTCACCTCTAGGATATGTAGTGTGGCTTTCTTGGTCATGGCATCTGATACTTTTTAAGTATTTCGAGCTTACACTGGCTAGGTATCTGTTGCTGACTGCAGGCCTAGTATATACCAAGGAACCTATAAATAAATGAGATAGCCAAGAAGTAGAAGAAATACAAAGAAGATAAAAATGAACCAGAAATCCTATATGGCTTATTTGTTTCTCTTTCCTTGAAAAAAGAGAAAGAGTCCCATATTAGGTAAAGGAGGAGATAGTTGAACAAGTCGGTGACTAACCAAGAGAGAGGGGAGAAGGGACCTTAGAGAACACAAAGTGCTGGGGTCAGATAGAATGCCCTCAAGACTGTCATACCTTGTGGTCATTGTGTCTTAGCAGATCCAATAATGGAGCTGCCAAGAGGTCACTGAGCATAAGTGAAAAGTCACAACAGTGTTATTCTGCAAGAAGGAACTACAGGTAACTTAGGGACATGCTGACTAGTGAGTCTGACTTCAGCAGGAGGGGAAGTAATGGAAATATACTGAGAAGAGTGACTGCTGAAATGCAGGAAGAACATGACCTCCAGGATACAAATCATCATGCATTATAACTAGATGGTCCTGCCAGCTTAGTGTAATCCAGTTTTATGACTGACTGGGTACCATCTTTCCATTTCATTCATCAGTGTCTTATATGTAGAATTCACCATAGCCTTTGGATCTTTATTGCACAGGAAAGACACTCATCAGCTAATCAAAGGGTTTGGGAAGGTAAGATAGAAAATGGTTAGGTTGTCTGGGGAAAACAGTACAGAGCTGGGTGGTAAAGGAACTGTCACATGACATGATGGTAAGTATCAGTAAAATACCAAAATGTCAGCCCTTGTGCTTATCTCATCAGTGTTTTTGTTGTGGCCATCGACTAAGCAATGAGAACAGGTTTATTCTTTGTATGGGCAGTACAAAAATCAGGAGCAATGATGAGTGATGGGTGATACAGAGGCCATTTTAAGGAGGATAAGAAAATAGTAATTCAGACTAGGTAGATAGATGGCAGTCAGTTGTTCTGTATAGAAAATTGTAAGGTGCTTTGCCTAGAGTTTAATAAATATTTTACAGAACATACATTTCATAGAGTACTACTAAATACAACAAGGCATGACAAAGATCTACAGTTTTTGCTTTACAAGGTGAACCATCAGACACTGAGCACAGTACCAAAACAAAGGATGCAGGGCTATTTCATTTTGGAAGTACAATCCACGGACATGGATATGCTTTCCTAATCTGTGGATTACTGATTAGACCTCACCTAGAGTCCTTTGTGCATTTATAGATATCCATTAGACAAAAGTACATACAAATGCAAGAAACAAATGCTCTGGAAGTCCACAAGAGTGATAAAAATGATGTATTGTGACAGCCATGATTAAAGCCAGAAGAATTAGGACTATTTTCTCAGCCTGTTTAGAACAATCAAAAGGAAGAGTGAATGAATAGGGCTAAAGAAGAACAAAAGAAGAGCATGAGAGCTAGGAATTTCAAAACTAAAAGAAGTAACTTCAGTCAAGAAAGAGAAGATATTGTTCCACATAAAGACTGGTGGAGAAGTACAATAAACTACTGGACTGGGTGGTAAGGAGGAGGCAAACCAACTCCTTTGGAAACTGAGGAGGAAGAAAAGTGAGTGAGACTGCCCTGACTTTCAGTCTTCTGTTGGCATCATAGGAATGTAAGAATTAATATTATGGTAGGTGGCAAAATGACACATCTGGCACGCAAGAGAAATACGCAAATAAATAAAAAACAGCAATGCAAATATAATGTTGGAGAAGTAGTAGTAGCCACAACAAGTGAGGAAAGGGACCTGTGAGTACCCATTGATAGGCATGTAATATGTGAGAGCGGCAAGGAAGGTTGGCTGATTATGCTAGGATACAAAATAAGAGCATTACCACTAGGAAATACAAAGTTGTCATATCTGTATATAGACAGTTCATTATGGCCCAGCTGGAGTACTGTGTGCACTTCAGAAGGCCACATCATTGTAAAGACTTGAACAGGACAGCATCAGTAGCCAATTTATCGAAGACTAGAAGAGTTAATTACATAAAATAGATGAAATACGCTGGAGGTG